>NC_080432.1:4214897-4497397 GCF_028018845.1 Melospiza georgiana | reverse complement strand
AGGGGATGGAGGGGGTTTGTGCTCGGGGTTTGTGCTCGGGGTTTGTGCTGGGGTTTGTGCTCGTGGTCTGTAGGGCTTTGCTCGGACTCCGAGCACTCGGCTTGGCTGGGAGGGAGCGGAGCCAGCAGCATCCTCTGCTCCTGGCCGCGGCCAGACCTTGGGCAGAAGTTTGGCGAAGAGATCAGGCTGGGTTTTGAGAGTTTTTTCTGTTTGTTTGCTTGATGGTTTGTTTTGTTTTATTTTGGTTTGATCTTTCGGCGAGGTTTTGTTTGTCTCTTTGAAGTTTGGTTGTTTTTTGGGGATTTTTTTTTTTTTGGTCGTTTGTTTGTTTTCCCTGCTGATATACAAAAAGTGTATTTTCTGGCGGTGGGCAGCAGGGTCATGGAAAGTCCCTGGGCTGCGTTCTCCCTGGCTTTGGGACTGTGTGCTGCTCCCCATTCCTGCTGGGGTAGAGGTTGTGTATTCTGTCTTTTCTATCACGTTTTGCTCCATTTCGAGCTGCGGGGTGTCACGGTCTGCACAGTCCCAGCTTTGCCTGCCTCAGCGGAGATGTTGGAGCCAGGCACGGAAGGGATGCTGAGCTGCCCCTGGAATCCCAGGAACTCAGGCACACACCGGGAGTGAAGTGTGTAAGAGCACAGGGCAAGCGGGCACACAACGACATAAAACGCGTACGGGACACACACACAGAGCCAGCCAGCGGCTCCTGGGACAGATTCACCTTTCAAGTGTCTCTGCCCCACTCATGGGGCACCTCGGGCAGAGCCCCAAACCTTTTCCACACCTTCACACCCCACAGCACACACAGCCTGCCCAAGCCTTTGTCCTGCAGGAGCCAGTGCAGGGGCACGGGCACTCCCCAGCTGCACTCAGCAGTTTTCCCAAGCCAGTGGCACAGAGATGACCAGGAGAGGCATTGGAAAGATGCATTTCCCTTGTGTATGGGAAAGAGGAATGTAGCAAATATATATTTAATTTGGGTATTCTTTGGATCTTACCCTTCAACCCAGGAGTTGCAGAAGTTCTCCTCTGTCAGGGCTGATACACCTCGAAAATGGAGGGCTGGTCCTGGTGGCAGGAGATATTTTTACATGTTCATACAATCCTTAAAGCTTGTTTCCTGTAACAAACCCACCTATTCATATTGCTCTGTTTTCCACCTTGCTTCTCCCAAGCTCTTTTTTAAACCTTGCTTGCACTTAAAACTCTTACAGTTCTTAATATCCTTAAAAACCAAAGGATTTTTGTGTAGGTGGTGTAGGTAAGAGGCTGGTCTTACAAACTGCTAGTGATGCCCTCAATCTTACTGAATCTTTTGGTTTATATTTAAAAATTCCTCATGTGCTGTTCATGCAGGCATGTCTTTGTTTGCTTGGCGTGAATGTTGTAGTGAGGGACATCCGGAATTGTTTGTCTTCAAGGCATGAGCTGGTTTTATGTGGCTACCAATGCAATGAAAAGTTTGTTAACTTAAATGAAACTAAAAGAACAACTGGGGAAAAACCCCCAAAAATTGCAGTACTTCCTACTGACAAATGTAGATTGGTTTTAGAGTTTTGAATATTTAGCTGCTGATGTTAATGACTGGGTCATGTGAGGATAATTTGGAGAACATTTTAAATTGCTTATAGACCTTTTGGAACTGAAAATGGGATTAAACAGTACTGACAAAATCTGTACTGATGACTGCTTGCTTACATTTGCTACATGATAAGGGAATAAAGCTAAGGAGAGACAGATTCTAATGTCTTTATTTCCTAACGTACTCTAAACTTGCCAGAATTTCAGCACAGGGCAGAAAATACACTATAAACTGGAGGATCCCACAAACAGCACCTGTAGATATAAATAATAGACTAATAAAAAGCATAGTATGCTATTAATATTTTATATAAGATCAATCTGTTGACATTCAGGTGTGCTTATACTTAATAATGTACACAAGTACACAAATGTCTATATCCTGAAAAACAAAATAAACAGCACTTCTGCAGTGTTGTCACCAGTGTATTATGATGTTTCCTTACATAGGTTCATGACATTTACAGGTGAATGTCTTGGAGAAAGGGACTATGTTGTATTGAATGAATATGAAACACTCATCATATTGTGGCTGTTACAATTAACAAATAAAAGATGGCCTTGAAGAGTGTAAGGATGCACAAAATTATAGACATATATTTTAGAAAAAAATTGTATTTAAATTGTAAAAACGATCTAGTGACATTGATGGACATTTGTCTCTGTTATTCCTGAAAAAAAACCAAAACATGGCCTATGAAAAGTATAAAAATATTCCAGAATGTTGATTTTATTAATGAAAGGATGCACAAATATTTTACTCTGATGGTGTAAGGGAACCTCACATTTCTGCAGGTGCCTGAGTAACTAAATCAGAATAAACCACCACACTCCAGCCATCCCATTGTTCTCTTCATCTGTACAAAGGGAACCTGCAACCAAAACAGAGCGAGCTCCCTCTCCACGTGTGTTATTGGGATTTTCATTGTGCTGACAGGATGGGTGGGTTTGAGCAGGGCTCTGTTCTCCCTGCTGTCATCTGCACAACCCATCATCACTTGTGCTGGCATCTTGTACCCACGTGTGCTATTTGATGTGGAGACAGGGATGAGAGAGGGAAAATGCTCTCCCCACGTTTGCTCTGAATACCTTTTCCAGTGCCACATAGTCTAACTTTTGCTTGTTCTAGGCTTGGGAGACAAAGCAAAAGCACAGTTCTCATGAAGGGGGACCCTGTGTGGAGCATGAACCAGTCAGTCAGAAGGAAAAGGATTGGGCCCCCAAAGTAAACTAATAAAAACTAACTTAGTCTTTTGTCATTCCCCTCTCTCAGGACACTTGAAAATAATAATAGTTTAGAATCATAGAATATTTTGTGTTGGAAGAGACCCTTAAAGGTCATCTTGTCCAACCCTTTGCAATGAGCAGGAACATCTTTAACTACATCAGATTATACATGTTCTCTTGAGGTGATTTGGGGATTCTGCACACAGCAGTTTTGGACCCTTGGTGTCTCACCTAGATGAGGTCAGCTGCACAAAGCTTCTCTCTTTCCCACCCATTATTATCTTGTGTTTATTGCGAAAACAAATTGCATTTCTTGAAATCAACATGAAGATGACAGATCAGAGACTAAAACTCTGTCGTGAATAAAGAAGTAATAGAATAGAGCTGGATGAGAGAGAAGCTTTAAATAAGGGATTAATACCTAAAATCTTCCTTCTTTTCTTTTTTTCCCCCTTATCTATCAGTTGCAATATAAATTATAATTCTCCCTTTGCCTAAATCTTGTCCTGCCTCTGTTTCCAGACCTCTGGCTGTAAGAGCACAACCATCACAATTTACAGTCATTTCCAAAGTAGTACCTTATGGCAACAGATGAAGTCAGATCAGACCACACAATCACTTCCCTATGGGAATAAACAGTTGTCCTAAAAAGAATCTTAACACTCACAGGCCCATTTCATGTGGAACTCAGAGCACAAATTTGCTGAGGCAAGCAGCTGGACAATCCCACCAGTTATCTCACTGTCTACCTGCTCTCCTTTTCCATTTTCTGGCTTTGCCATAGGATGAATACCATGGATGATGAGCCAGGGTGCAAGGCCCACAGCTTCCCCTTCTTTAGGCACACTTTGGGTGGCAAAAAGAAATTTGTGGGCAGATTTCTTTGTTGTTCCTGCATGTGGGGCTCTTAATTTGATGAGCTGAGGGGGTCTAATGTGTCCTGGCACCAGAAGTCAGTCTGCAAAGATTTCCAAATTCAGCAAAAACTGCTGAGAGTAATAGGGATCTCCAGGCTAAATCACTACTCACGAAAAGCATTATTTCCACTCTGGTTTTGAGGCATTATTTCTGCTTCTTCTGCTGGTATCTTAGCATCCCATCTCTCATGTACTCTGTTATGACAAGATTGGGTCAACAATTAAGCAAGGATTGACTTTTCCAGCAGCACCTCCAGTGGCATTGTGTTGACAGGAAAAAAAGCTGCTTGTTGCCACTGCTGTTTAGTTCACCTTAAAACATATCTTGTGGTCTTCCTGTTAAGCTGCTTTGCAAAATCACTCTAACACACAATCAGGAGGGAAGGAATACTCTGAAGCTTGTGTTTGACAAGAAATCTAATCCTTAATCTTCTCCTTTCTCCTCTCTTCTCAGCAGCCCTCTATGCCTTTTTTCTGTTTACCACAGAAAGGTGGTAAATATCCTGGTAAATCAGAATGAAGCCCTGGTGCAAAGGCCAGGTCTTCATCCATCTCCTCTCCAAGGTGGTGTTTTTGGTAGGAAATTCATGCCTTCAAAAATGCGCACGGCTTGTGACAAAGATATATCTTCATCTAGAAAGCACCACACTGCTCTCTGTTGCTGTGTCAATGAATAATTAATTGAGTGAAATAATTATATGCAATAGATTTTACCTTCTTGTAATTTGCAACTTGTTCCCCATGTTTCTGGAAAGCAAATGATCTAGACTTGCTGAGTTCTTTTATTTTTAACCCATACCTGGCTCACCTGGAATTGCTTTGGTTTAGATAATGTTGCTTGGGCATGATATTTTAAAATATTTCAGCCTGTAAGCAACTTTCTACTAAATAGTAATAAGAAGTGTTCCAGTAAATTCTTGTTAGTGTAGGAGCAGCTGCAGGGTAACAGGTTTTTGGATTAAAGGAACAATTATTTATCTGGCATAAAGGGTGCACATACTGGCTTAACCTGGCAAGGAGATGAACTTTAATATGACACTGATTTCAGTACAGTCTCACTCGTTATAAAATCTAGAGACTCATTGAAGTAAATAAATATGTAGACAGTGCTACTGTTTTCTTGACACGTATATATATATACACGTGTGTATGTGCATTGTGTGGCAGATGCCAAACAAACAGATCTACTCTGTGTTAACGCTCTTCACAAATGTACCTGACAGACCAGAAGTTGGAAAACGTTGCTTGAAAATATTTACAGGTTTCTGGAAAAAAAAAAAAGGAAAAGAAAATCTACCAAAGAAAACCCAAACACACCAAAACAACACAGACCCAAAATTATTTCAGGCGTGTGGCGCCAGATTTCTGTGTTTGAGCACACGAGCTCATTAATTGTGGCTTTGAGCTGTGTAAAAATGTGCATCAGTGCCCTTGATGTGCCTATATTTTGGTGATGCATGAATTGTCTCTATATCCTGTCTAAGAAGTGGACACTAATATCTGCCCTGGAACATAATTAGAAGTCATAAAATACCCTGCTGCACTGAGTCAGGATCTCACCCGTCTGGGATTGATACCAAGAGATGTTCTTTTCTGGTGTTGCTGTCAGCACAAATGTTTAAATATACCTTCAAGAGCTGAAATATTTGGAAAGAAATTCTGTTTGCCTTATGTAAGCAAGCAATAGTCTGCATTTAATCAAGGTTCATCCTTCAGTCTGTCTCTGTGAGAAGTGGAACAGAGTCACCTTAATTTTGAGAGGGCTGCATGTGTAAGTTGATAAAGGCGTAGGATCTTACCTAAAGGGACCTTTTAATTGTCATTCTATTCTATTCTATTCTATTCTATTCTATTCTATTCTATTCTATTCTATTCTATTCTATTCTCATTATAGAATTTTGGTTAGAAGCTGAAATTTTTAAGTGCAACAAAGTGAGCTTTTGTAGTTAAAAAAAATTTAAAATGTTCATAGGAAAAAAGAAACTATCAGGGTATTTTGAAAGATACAGTATGCCTCCTTTAAGCATGAGTGATGAGCACAGATCCATTCTACAGTAAGAAGGTCTTCATATCATCATCCTCATATAAACAATCTGAACTCCTTCTAGTAGTGCATTGAATTTTATGATATTTTGTACCACTGTCATATGCAGCATGCAGCTTATTCTTTTTTTTCTCATCTTTCCCTCAGGGAATAATAGTGCATGCAGTGGTAAGATTTATTTCTTCCACAGAATTTTTTTGTTGTAGTCAGGTTGGAGAAGGCAGGTCAAAGAAAAGCGTTTTTTGCTTGGTGATAAAATATGTGTTAGTCCTTAAGATTATTTCTTTTTTTTCCCCAGGAGTTTGTTCTACTCTCTTGGATCAGTTGAAGAGAAAGTTTTCTCTCTTTCTCTCTCTCACACTAACTTTAAGTTAAAAGCTCAGTTTTGCCTGAGGAGTTATTGATCAGTCTTGACTGAAAGATTTGGTGATCATTCAGCAGTTTTAGACCCAGGCCAAGTAATTGCCACTCTCAAGAAATAAACAATTGCAGAGCTAACCTGAGATAAACTGATGTAGCTCAATAGATTTCAATCGTTAATATCAGCTGAGGATTTGACCTAACTTTGGAAGGAATTTATGAGTTCAAAGGTGTGGAAAGCTGTTCTTGCTGCAAATCACTGCACATCCATGGTGTTCTTGCATCTTTGTAATCCTAGATACTGCTATGAGAGTTAAATTTAACATTTCTCATTAGAATCAACATCCTAATATTTTCACAAACTGTGTTTTTTTTTAAATTGTGAGTGAGGGTTCAATCTTTTTAAAGTTATACTAGATTGGAGAGACCTTAGTGATAATAGGTAATTTTTTCAGAGCATGAAATCAAATGATATCAAATAACCATAACAAGGTGTTTTGACAATAAAGCTTATGAGAACTAATAATTCACTGTTCCCACACTGAAATTCCAACACATTCATTTTTCTCAGAACAATAATATTACAGAAAGCCAAACCACACACACCCTAAGAAAAACCAAACCCAAACAAAATCAACCACAAGAGAAGCACGGAATTGTTCTTCATAGTTGAGTTTGCCAAAACACAGAAGAGGAGCTTTCCCTCACTTTAACATTTCCTTTTTTTGAAGGTGGCACCTGTGTTGTGAACCCCACTGACCTGTTCTGCTCCGTCCCTGGTCGCTTGTCCCTGCTCAGCTCCACTTCCAAGTACAAAGTGACCATTGCAGAGGTGAAGAGGCGCCTTTCACCACCAGAATGCCTCAACGCCTCCCTCCTGGGAGGTATTTTGAGAAGGTAAGTTGAAGGTGAGGATAACAACTCCTAGACAATGCAGTAATTGCTTTAATTTTATTTATTTTCAACAGATAGGTTTTGTTCTTTTCCCCTACTTGGATAGTGGTTGCACTTGAGGTGAACAGAAGGGGATGGATCAGGAGGGAACACTGGGGAATTTTCAGTAAATTAGCAAGTTTACATTTTTCATAAAATTGATTTTTTTGACCTCTCTTCAGATATTCATCAGATGTGGATAGAAATTGCTTTGACTTGTTTTGAGCAAACAAAAAAAGAGAAAATTCACTCTGTGGAAAATTTCACCAGACCTATAAATCTAAATTCGTGCTGAGAAACAATCTCAAAGAAAATAGTTTTGCAATAGTTACAGCCCTCCCTCAACAAAAAAAATAAAAAACTGAGATGTAGAGATGCCTTTTTCTTCCTTTATTTGCATGGTTTTTTTTTGAGCACAAAAAAGATAGAATAACCTGCTTTTACTTTTCTCATTGTGAGATATTAGGGGAGAAGTGAAGACTTAGGTAAAGTTTTGCCTCTGACCCTTCACTGACCAGAGCAGACACCTGCAGAGAGCAGGAGCAGAAAGAAGGAAAGGGGCAGACTGTGCCTCACACTGCAAGAGGAAAACCAGGAGGCAACTGTAATTCAGCCAGGCATATCTAAGTCACGGCGTCCCTGAGGCGTCAGCTCAGATGGCATCAGCTGCCTGAACACCCTTTGATCAAAACTAGCTGGAAAGTCATGGGCTATTTCACTGCTGGCACTGAGGGCCACACTGATCCTCCTGCTTGTGCTGAAAGTCATTTTAACCAGCCTGAGACATGCAGGCACTCCAGAGCTGTCTTGACGCATCTTGGAGAATAATGACTGTAGACTATAAATTGTTTTCAAGGCGTGAGTCCCATTCAACTGCCTCTATGGGCATTGGAATCCAAAATCTACATTCACCAAAAATTTCCCCTCTGTTTGTTTCATCCTGGAGAAATCTTCAGCTAATTCTCTTTTAAATACTCGTGCTGCAGATTTCATCAATACAGTGCAAGCTATTATGGATTCAAGGGCATCGACTTGAATGTGGGGGCTCCCTTCTCTCCTCTGTTATCAAAATGTTTGAATGATCCCCACAGGTTTTTGACCCAGACTAAATATCTCCTCTCCCAAATTAACCCTTGGCATGGTTCAGGAGTTTGCAAAAACTAGGGACTCCTCTCTGTCTGCACTTTGGATGTGCTGATTCCGTTTTATGAATCAGAGAGAGCAATGGAAGAGATTTGGTCAGTTTGTCACTGAGGGTTTCACAGCTGGGGAACAGGCTCAAGGTAGGAATCTCAAATACATACTCTGTATTTGACCAGGAAAGATGTAGGAAAACAAAATCTCATTGATTGTTTGCCTGAGACCTTGAAGGCTTGTTTCTGCATCCTGTCAGCAGTCACTGGTTACCTATCTTCCCAAATAGCTTGCTTTGGGAGTAAAGTGTTCTTCTGAATAAAGAAAAAATTCTTTTCAGAAGATATTTCCTGACAAACAATGTGGCCAAAGTTTTGTTATTTTTTAATGCATAAAAGCAGACATCCAAATGGTGATACTCTGTTTTTGGTTTCCTCTTCTGCCTGATGGAACCTGGACATGAACCTCAAAATATTTAGTTAATTATTTTTGCTACTCAATAATTACTTTTTCTATGCTATGGACCCCTCAGTCTCATTTGGAGTTAATTATGAATTTCTTGTACAAAAAACAAAGGTGTAGACTCTTATCTAATTAAAGGACAGGTCATTCATTTGGGATGGGAGATATCGGGGTTCCAGTCACTGTTTTATTCATTGTTGAAGCATTTTAACATTAGTTGTTTGCTGTCAGCTGACTGCTGCATCTGTTTGAAAGACAGGTTTAAATTCCCTCAGGCTGAGGAAGAATTTGAACCTACATCTGCTGCATTAGTGGATTTGTCTGAAATGACTCAAACTCTACAGAAAAGTAGCTGGGACACCCCAGGACCCATTTTGTGAGAACAATGGGATGCAGGTGTTTGGCAATGGGGCACAGATAACCAATGATGGCTGAGATTTTAGCTTCAGCATTTCCTCTTGTCTTGGCCTTCTTACTTGTGAGTTTTGGGCTTTGCAGGCAACATTTCCAAATACCCAGGTCTCTGCATAAATTATAAAGGGATAGTTAGAGCTGGTTTCCACATAGACATGTACATCTAAGTATCTATCTGGCTTCCTTTAATAGCCAAAGATGAGTAAAGTTCACTCATTGTGGATATCAGTTTAATCTAATTCTAGAAGGTCATGTTTGTGTCTAATTTGTCTTTGGAGCCTGGCTTGGCTAAATCAGGTGTAAGTGTTTGCACTGTCAATATTTACATTTAGTCACTGAAACCCCAGGTGCCATGCCCAGATCAGGACACTGGGCTCCACTAGGTGGAAACTGCATGAAGATCTGATGCCCCCATGACAGGCATTAAAATCTCTAACTCTGCCAAAGAGATAGTGTTAAAGAATCACCTAGATTAAAGAATCACCTAGAGTACGCAGGAAATTAAGAATACAGCTCTGAAATATTTCCTGTGGATGTCACCACTGAAGGCATTACCCTACATATTTGTCAATGAAGTGTGCACAATTTCTAGGTTTATATTAACATGGGGGAAAGGTGCAGAATAATGACAAATATCTCTCTTTCCTGCTGTTCTCTCATGACAGAGCAAAATCCAAGAACGGAGGACGCTGCTTGAGAGAAAAATTAGACAGACTTGGACTAAATTTGCCTGCAGGAAGAAGAAAAGCAGCAAATGTCACACTCCTGACTTCCCTGGTAGAAGGTAGGGTCTCTAATATTGCAATATAATATTACCATTATTAAAATGTTTCATGGCATGCAACCCTTTTCAGCCATAGGGTTAAATTCCATAATCTGTATTTTGTATAAAGAGACCTGACTTGCCTAAAGCCATAGAAAGAGTGAGTTGCAGAATGGAAGTTTACTCTGAGATATCTTGGCTCCCAGCAAATGTCTTGGTTCTGCAGTTTCCTCAGCATTGATTTGTGCTTACAAATCAATGTTCTGAGTGTTCTTGTGAGAGAGATGAATGTCTTATACTAACTCTGTAAGTAGGTTTGTTTATCCTCCTTATCTTTTTTTTTTAACTTATGAATTTCCTGGAGCTGGTCCAAAAATGTGATGATTTTTTTTTTGTCTCCCATAAGAAAGCATAATATTTAGACAAGCCTTTTCCCCACACACATAAATGAATGAAATCTGTTTTCAGATAATATGTAGACAGGCTCAGGAGATACCTTCTTGGCCTTTATTTGTTGTTTAAATATCATTCACCAAATACTGCCAGGTTCTTCAAACCTTCAGCTGGGAGATGCAGGTTCAAACCCCTCAGGCAAAGGGAAGAAACTCTACCTGCATCTCCTCTGTTCTGGGTGAATCCACTAAGTACCCAGTTTGTTGTTTGGCAGTGAGTTGCAGCTCTGGGACTTTCAGATCCCTCCTCCTTGATGCTGAGAGAACTCAGCTCATCCTAAAGGTCAATACCTTCTACAGTCATAGCCTGAAAGGGCCATAGAGATCTAGGCAAGTGGGCTGAGGTCTCAGCACTTATTACCACAGAATTACAGAATTACAGAAGGATTGAGGCTGGAAGACTCCTCTGGTGATCTCCCAGGCCAATCCTCCTGCTCAAAGCAGGGTCAATTAGAAGAGCTTGCTCAGGACTTTGTGAGTTTTTTATTATCCCAAAGGATGGAGACTCTTCAAGGCAGAAATAGCATTGAATCCTCAACACTGATGATTTTCAGTATCTATGACAAGGGATGAGATTTTCAGGGGTCACTGAGCATAGGAAAGTTCAGTGGGGCTGCTCTGAAGTACAGGTGTGTCCATATCACACCTGCTTGCAATTGGAAGCTCTCATGGAGTTACAGTCTTAGAAAAGGTACCAAGTTAGAGGAGCAAGGGCTGTTCCCACCTTCAGGCATCTCGGGTCAGGGCAGAATAAACACAGCTGGGTTTTATCAGTGAACAGAACGGTGGCTTTAAGCTGAAATCAAGAAGAAATTGTTCCCTGTGAGGGTGGTGAGGCCCTAGCACAGGGTGCCCAGAGAAGCTGTGGCTGCCCCTGGATCCCTGGAAGTGTCCAAGGCCACGTTGGATGGGGCTTGGAGCAGCCTGGGGTGGTGGAAACTGTCCCTGCCCACGGCATGGTGTGGATCTGGGTTATCTTTAAGGTTTTTTCCAACCTAGACCATTCCATTGCTCTGGGATTCTATGTGACCGGCTATTCATTCATCAGAAGAGACTGAGAGGGAGGAAGGCACCTGTCTGACGACTGCTGGCCTGGGGCTGATGGCTGAGAACCTTTCCTCTAAGTCAGGGTTAGACTCCTGCTTCCCAGGAATGGAGCTGTGCCACCTCCCTGCCTTTATTCAAAGCCTGTAGCAAACCTGCTATCAAACCTGTGGTGTTGCTTCTGTTCTTGGACTTGCCTTGTTTTGCCTTACCTTGCTGTGAGTCCTAAACACAAATACTGATGTGCCTGAGCTCACTTTGGCAGAGACCTTTTTGCCTGGATATGCTAATTGTGAATTTTATCCCATGGAATTTTTGGCAATGGCACCACCATGTTAACATTCCAACAGAAAATTAAATGAAGCTCATTTCCTGTGTGTGTAACCAATTCTGGGTCAAACCTGGAGGTGCTCATTGAATTCTTGGAGGTATAAGCTGCTCTCACTTTGGACATGCAGATATTCCTTCCAGGTGCAACTAACTTACAGCACAATTTCTTCAAGGAAAACCATCCTTCAATGATTCCTGCTGCTGGAGGAGGCAGAAATGGAAGGTCATAGGCTTATTGTGTGGGTTAGGGAATCCAGAGAGAAGGCAACACAAGCTTTTTCTGTGTGATAGCAATACAGAAATGGAAATAATAATTATAATTTGTTAGTTTTAATAAATCTCTAAAATATCAGGTACACTCTGTGTACCTCTCATAAGAACCCAGGATTGTGTCACTCTTGACTTCTTTAGATGGATGGTTCTAAATTTATTATTACTAAAAGTCCTCACAGTCTTCAATATATTGAGGTTTTAATATCTCTTTAAGGTAAAAGCATGCTCAACCTCTTGTATCTATGTGATACAAGATATGGCAAAATTAGTTGCATTATTGTGTTTATTGACAAAAACCAAGTCAAAAATCTCTGTCATGACTCATACTTCTCTTCCTCTAAAACGTACTGAAATCATTGAGTTTTGGGGAGTCTGCTAAACTCAAGGAGGAACTGAAATTTATTTCTAGGCTTTGGCTGCCACATGAAGGTCCAGATTTTATGAAAAGTATTCTGTGGCCTCCTGTTTTCTGCAAAGTTTTTTTCTCTTTAGAGTTCTGCTCTACTGCAGGATGCTTACTGCTGGCTGGATCAGGTCACATCTTTAGAGTCTTTGTTAGGGACCAAAATAAGAATTGTTTGACAGATCAGTTCTGTTCTCTTTGTCATGCACATAAATCAGTACAAGGAGTGAAAAGGCAGAGAGGGAGGGTGAAATCAGTGTTGCAGGGCTCTCCTGAGCAATCTGGGGACACATCACCGTGCAACCTGCAGGCGAGGGATGCCCTCTAGTGCCTGGACTGACTAGATTGAGGGAAAGGTCATTTCTCTTACGAGCTCCAAAAGGAAAATTCCTACATATTTGCTGTAAAATAAAGTCTTCTCAGACAAATACTAGTATTTCCAAGGCTAAGCTTTACTGTGGGCTCAAAAGAGTCAAAAGTTTCTCCAGTGGGAGCAATGAAGGATGTGAAAAGAGGGGATGTGTCCCCTTCTGTTTGAACGGGTCACTTAACAAGGCATAAGTGTGATTGCAGATGCAGGTTAAAGCAGTGCATGAATGATTTTTAAGCCATCAGATTACAAAAAAAGGAGAAAAACTAATAAAAAATTCTAGAGTTTGTTTTTCTGTCAAACCTGATTAAGACACTATATTTCCCAGACAGAGAATTAATGGCATTCATCATTTGGGGACCAAAACTCTTGAGAAAAATAGGTCAGTGGCTTCTTTTTTCATCGTGCTCTCAACTATCACACTTCTCCCCCACCAGCCTTTGTTTAAACCTCCTTCCACTTGTTCCTCCTCCCTTCTCACCCTACAAATAGAATAAACTTTCCTTCCACCTCCCGCCTGTCCCTCCTCCCCCTGGGTAACATTTCTGCCGGGTAGAGCATCCGGAGGAGGCTCAGCCGAGGAGAGTGGGAGGCTCAGATGCCGAGTGTCCCTCTCCTGGGGACACAGCTCCTGCCTTCACTCCTCACCGGAGCAGCTCTCACTCCTGCTGGCCCCGGGGGACCCTCGCTCTGCTCCTGCACCTGCCCACAGAAACCTTTCAAGGTGCTGCTCTCCCCACCGAGGCTCTCCAAGCTGCCCTTGCCCATTCTGCTCCAGCACCTGTCCCTTTTCCATCGTGCAAAGCTCGCTGGTCAATTGTCAAACGGAGGAGAGCCAGGAGATGCAGGGCTGGGCTTAAGGAGAGACCAAGATTCCCAGCATTTCTCTTTATCTCGGCAGGAGGAAAGACCTGGAGGTGTCACACTCCGAGAAATTGGATTTTAGTTGAATTTAGATTGTAACAAGACAAGTAACTCTAATAGTAAGGGGTTTTAGTTGTTTCTACCTTTATCGTGATTCCTACTGTGCGGTAAATAGCAACTAGGCAGAAGATGAGAAATCTAAGGTAAAAGAAAAAGATCAGTTCATCCACATTTCCAACATGGGGAAATTGGATTTTAGGTTTTTAGGATTAGGATTTTAGGTTGAATTTACATTGAAACAAGGCAAGTAACGATAATAGTAAGAGGTTTTAGTTGTTTCTACCTTTATCATGATTCCTATTGTGAGGTAAATAACAACTAGGCAGCAGATGGGAAATCTAAGGTCGGTTCACAAACAAAAAAGGTCAGTTCATCCACATTTCCACACGGGGAAATTGGATCTTAGGTTTTTTGGTTGAATCTAGATTGAAACAAGGCAAGTAACTATAATAGTAAGGCATTTTACTTGTTTCTACCTTTATCATTATTCCTACTGTGAGGTAAATAACAAATAGGCAGAAGATGGAAAATCTAAGGTGAAAGACAAAAGATTGGTTCATACACATTTCCACACAGGGAAATTGGATTTTAGGTTTTTAGGTTGAATTTAGATTGAAACAAGGTCAGGGGGTTTGGTGGTTTCTACCTTTATTGTGATTCTCATAATGAGGTAAATAACAACTAGGCAGAAGATGGGAAATCTAAGGTAAAAGAAAAATGGTCAGTTCATCCACATTTCCAACATTTACACATTTTCTCCCAAAGTAAATGTTTGTCTGAATTATGCTGTAGAAAAAGAAAGAACATATTCTATGACATTTTGTATAAACTACTTTCCCCCACCAAGCAGACTTAATCTTACTGTACAGTAATCAAAAGGATATCTACTCATAAAAAAAAAATGTATATCACAGTACACTTCTTAGCATCAAATCATCATTTGTTCCTGGTTTGAAATTACATTTTTGCTTAACAATGAGATAGGAGAAATTATGCTCTGCAGAGTGTTCTCAAGTCCAAATTTTAAAATTGTTTTTTAATTTAGAATTTGTAGTTAGAATTCAGGATGCCTGCTCCTTATACCATATGCATGCTTATATGAATAAATATGCATTGCTCTGACATGTATTTTTAGTATATGTGAGCTTTCCATTTCCAGAAAAATATTTTCCATTTTAATTTAAATTATTTTAATTATTGCTTCATTAAAAACAGTAATTACATTTGTATCTACATTTTCACCAATCTATATTCAAAAAGAGATAAGTAATTTTTTTTCTTTTTGTTCAAATGGTTTTATATCACAGTAACAATCCCAGGTCCAGACAGGTCTTATACCTTTGAATCATTTTCTCAGATTATCAGAACAGTTTAGTATAATTTTCGCAACTCTAGCAAATAATATAAGCCATCTTTATAAATATAAATTTCAATGACAATTCACATTTTCATTCCCTCTTTTTCTAGCAGTAAGTGGACACATTCGCATTTCAGTCATTTAATTTTTGATCATGTTAAATGAATGCAAACATTTCAACACAAAAAGCTCTGCTCTCCTGAAGAAACCAACACTTTTGCAATGGCTAAATGTTTAAATTCTTTGCTGTCTACATTCCTTGTACTGTTACTGGGACTGACTGGGACCATGATGAAGCTGTCTGGAAAATTGCAATTGCACCTGATGACAGCTTCAAAGGGTTTGATTTTTATTTTCTTTCCATGCTGTAATGAAGATAAACCTACAAAGTATTTTAACAGAATTTTGTTGAAAAGAAAGCCCTGGTGCTCTTCTGAAATAAGTTTACTCTGTAAGTCTTTATTTAAGGAAGAATAAAAGCATATCTGAAATAGACATTTTGAAACTATTCTACAGAAATGTAAAATCTATGGCTTAAATTTTTACCCTTTCTCACCCGTGAAGAAGCCTGGGATAGGTGTTTGAAATACAAAGCAATCAGTCAACTGTATGCCTATTCATTCAGATCCTCTGTTATCTTATCACTGAAACACATTTTGCTTCCACTGGAAATTATTTTACTTTTCTAGAAGCTGCAAACTAAGTGGAAACTGTTTCTCCTTTCAGCTCAGAGATGCTGATTGCTTGTTAATGTCTTCATTCTTTTTAGGAATACTGAAAAATCATGTTTAAAACAAATCCAGAGAAAGCAGATGATTTTGACTCAAATCTTCAATTTTTGCTGTAAAGTCAGTTACAGCTGCAGAGGTTGTAGCTGGCTGGTATCAGCAAACAGATTGCCTGAGAGTGGTGCATGGATTTTGTCAGTTCCTGATTAAACTGGGGCAGATAAACACCCAGTAAAGCATTTTCTTGTGGAATCAAAAGGTCTTTTTCCATGAAAAGCTCTAGTGGTAGAAAGGGAGACAATAATATCTCAAAAGAGGGAGAATGGAGTTCAAGTAGAGGTCAATGCATGCAGTTTCTTGTTCCTCATACTGTCCCTGGCACAGGACCACTGTTTCCATGGAACTTCTCCTCTTCCTTGGCTTAACCAAGCCTGGCTGAGAATGGGATTCATCTCCCCACCTTCACTGCAGTTGCACCTTCTCATGTTAGATCATAGTAAACAGGCAGAAATCAGCACTTCTGGGTTTCATGATTTAATTTAATGTTTAAATGAAGTTAAATTAATAATTAACATTTTATTATGTTGCTCAGAACGTCTGTGGAATTTCCATAGCTGGAAACATTCAAGACTAGGCTTGAAAAAGCCTTGAATGACGTCATCTAAGGCGATGCTGTCAGCAGAAGGTGATTTCCCGAGTTCTAATCTAGACTTTCCATAATTCCTCTGATTCTCTTTTGCCTTCTACTCTAGTACAGGTTGATACATGCTTCAAGTGCTACTTTGTCTCCATTGACTTGAAAGTATTAAGTCAGACATCAATATTGACATTTAATCTGATGAATTCCACTGCAGATATTCTCAAAGTGAGGAGCTGCATGTCCTGTATCCCTCCTGGCAGCTTCAGCCTTTTGAACTTCAAAGAGCCAGAGTCCAATGCCACTTCTGATGGCAATCAAACACACAACTCTGAAAAAAAAGAAAAGTGAAAAATCTACAACCCCTGAACTCCAAAACTATTCTGGAGCACATCTCTGTTAGTCACTCATGCAGATGTGCTTCAACATACACTTCTGGTAGCTGACCTATTTCTTCTTTCTGCAATGAGATGAGAGCAAGTGTCATCTGGAAATGCCTATTTCCCACCAGGCAAAGCTAACTTAGGCACAGCTGTTCGCAATCCAGACAGCTGCTTTTGATCAGATAAATCCCACACCAAGGTTGTCAGAGTCACAGCATGCAGGTCAGAGTGTTCAGTAAACCCTAAATTTAAATTCTGGATTCTCTAAGCTAGGGAAGAAGGTGCTTTCCTTTCAGAGGCATTTGTCTGTCAGCACAGAGCTGGGTTCTTGTGTTCAGTCTTTGCAGTGAGGTAGAGAGGTGCTCAGTGCAACTGCCTTCTTCATCATCTTCCCTTGTTGTTTTGCCTGGTCAGTTTTGTTTGCAATCCTTCTGGAAACAAAATTATTTATTGAGTTCTCCCTTGGGGTCTGTTCTTCTCTGGTGTGGGGCACTTGTACTGTTGGCTTAACCTCTAAGGAAATGTACTGGAATGTGTGTTATCCCCATGGGGCTTTTCTGGGGTAGAGGGTTCTTCTTCCATTACACCCAGGCACAGAGGCACCAAAGGCTGACTCAGGTCTTCAAAGTTGTTTATTCCTACTTTCTGCTCTTTTCCATGCCTTGAATATAAATTATGAACAGGGCTTGCAAAATTGGGCAGCTGCCCAATACTCACTGGTGGCAAGGCAGGACCAAGTGTCTTGGCCAGTATTTTCTCCTGAGAGGGACATCTTTCCATCTGATGAGAGGAATATCCTTCCTATCTTCTGCCTGGCACCAGCTGATGGCTAAGCATCAACAGCCCAGCTGGGCTGAAATGTGCAACTGACTTGAGAATCACTGTCTACAGAAGTGATTTGCTAATGTTTGGTTGTTTTTTTTTTAAGAATGTAATGAATTCTGGAACAATAATAACAACAATGTAATGACGATGATGATGGTAATAATAACCTTAAGAAATGACTGACCCATTTTGTTTGACCGCAGGGGAAGCGCTACATTTGGCCAGAGATTTCGGCTACACCTGTGAAACAGAGTTCCCTGCCAAGGCAGTAGGAGAGCACATTGCCAGACAGCACATGGAACAGAAAGAGCAGACAGCGAGGAAAAAGATGATCCTAGCGACCAAGTAAGGAGGGAGAGGGAGCAAAAAAAAGAAATCGGTCTGTCACTTCTCCATGTGGGATCTGTGGGCTGGGGGAGGGAGGAGTGGGAGTATGGAGCTGGGATTGTGGTGGCTGCTATCACAGCAGGGCTCACTGGCTGTGGGTGAGTGAGATCCTCCTCGGAGATGCTGAAAGAGGGACCTGATTTACTGCAGTGGGGTTTTAGTGGCTGTGCTCTCATTGCCTGTGGTTTAGGGGGCACATACATCTTCCCAGAGGCTTTGGTTTAGATGAGAGCAGAGGATATTATTACATGGTAAGATCTGTGGGATGGAAACTGGCTTTGTCTCCTGTTTGTATGTGAGCAGATCTAAGCCTTTGCTGGAGTACTGGTTACTGTTGGGTAATTATCATTAGTCTGCTGAGGGAGAGCTGGTTTGCAGAAGGACAGATCCTCTCTGGATAAAGACTGCAAGAGCTCCCCTGAAGTCAAAGGCACTGGAACAATGTACAACAGCAGGGGAGCTTTGCTAAATACATTAAAGACACAAAGAGGCATCAGGCTTCACTCTAAACAAGCCACTCTGTCTCCCTGGAGCAGTAACATCATGTTAGGATAACATTTCTTCTAGGTTAATTAGCCTTGATGAGGGAAGAATTAGCCTTCATAAGCCATGGGAAACAGGAATAAATAGTCTGTGTGAAGTAGGGCAGACCTGCCCTAGGTGTGTGGTCTGACTGTGTGGGGTAACCTTGAACGCGTTCACAGTCTTGCTGTGCTCACTGCAGTTTCACATTTGAGGCTGAAGTAGAGCTGAGACCACAAATCCGAGCTCTCAAATCATCCCCTCCATGCTGGAAGTGTTTGGAAACCCTTCCAGGCTGTGAATTTCCCTGTACTAGGGGAAAGGGCTGAGCAGCAACAGGATTGTCCTGTGTATCCCAATGCCCTTCTGCTTTGGCAAGATTCCTGGCCTTGGTGTCCCTCTTGTATCCAGAGCATTTTGCCCTGACAGTGACCCAGGGATGAGATGCTCTCAAACATCTCATGCTTGTGAATCCTATGAATATAGTCTGTGGTCCTTCCCTGGTCTGATAAAAGCATCACCATGTGGATAGCAGGAATTTTCTGGTTGTGAAGGTGATGAGAGACTTCATATACCATGTTCCTAATTCCCCTGTACATTAAAAGGAATAATGTAAGTGGAATATTATCTTATTCTTACCTCTATCCACGTTTAAGGGCTCATGGGGTTTCAGAGGCATGAGAATAAACCAGCTGGCCAGAAAAAATTCCTCTCTGCAAGTTGTGTCTCCCCATTGCTGTGTAGCCCATGAACATCCTGCCTCCCAGCTGAGGATTTGTCCCATTCATGGAACACAATTCAACTAAAATGATGCAAATATTCCCCATTTTTCCCTGGCTCTAGTGAGAAATCACAAAGCCATGGGTTGTAATAATTGGTGGGTCACTTTTACGTCCTGTCCCCCAAAGGCTGTGCCACTCAGGGCCATATAGAAATCTCACTACCCTTTCTCACCACCCCATATCCGTTTTCTCAGCCTCTTTCACTGTTGAGATGAGGTATCATGGGCATGCACTGCCTCTAACCCCAATGAACTTCGGGCTTGTAGACTGTTATCCAGCACTTGTTAGGAACAAAATTCCTTTTCCCCTCATCCTATCAGTTAAAAGCACCAGGAAATAGCTCAGAGAGGTCTGTCAATAATAGCAAGGCCACATCCTCCTGCAGTCAGGGTTGGTAAGAGGGACAGATGGGTCAATGTGTGTGTTACTACTGCCCTCTCCTGCCTGCAAGGAGAACAGGGATTCCCAATCCAGCCCAGGTGTTCCAGGAAACACGGGTCCCCAACATCACAAAATCAGCATGGCATTTCCCAGCCATGCTTCTCCATGTCTGATGCAAAGAGCTCTAGACAATCATCAGGACTTTCCACTGCTCACCAGCCATACTGAAGCTTTAGGTTGGCAATTTCAGCAATTCCACAGCTTCCCTGACTCATGGGCTTTTGAGTGATGACAGAAAAAGCAGGGCATTATTATTATGCTGCTACCAAAACCAACACAGAAATTCCAGGGTGGTAAGATCACTCAAGCTTTGTCTGTGGAAAGAGCTGGAGTGCTGCTGCCTCTGTGTGTTGCTGCTGCCCACTGTGGGACAGAGCCAGAAGCCCACAAAAGTTCTCACATGTGGGGTCCTGAGGAAAAATAAGGGGAAAGAACAATTTCCACAATGCCCAGAATATAGGTGATGAGAAAAACAAATGGAAAGGGTAAAATGGTTTCCACAGTTTTTCATATGTATGTGTATTTCCATTATGGATTTAGACATCCAAATTCATTGGCTCAGTTAAACTGCCCAAACCAAGGCAACCAGTGCCATTTGCGTTGAACTGGGTTATCCAGTTTGGCCATGAGCTGCTGCTCCAGGAGCACACAGATCTGTTTTTGTTACTGTGTTGTATTTGCCAGTGGCTATGGATGTCCTGGGTATTACAAATCTACACGTGGGTAATGAAACAGAGCCCTAAATGTCCACAATGATGAAGGCTCCAGGGTCCAGTAGGAGCTCCCAGGCCTCCTTGACATCAAGGGCATAAAGACCTTGTAGTCAAGCAATCCACCTAGCCTGAGTGGAAGCAGTTCAGCTGCCATGCACAGAACTGTGGCCCATGGGCCAGTGAAAGCTAAAAAATGATATTTTAGATGCCAACAGCCAACACATGGAGGCCACTGAGCTTAATTGACTCTTTTCATTACCCTGCTCAGCCCTACCTGGTCTGAGGCCACGCTGATAGAATTACAGAGAACAAAAACAGGACTGCTGTCCATCATGGAACAAATCACACTCATTTTGTTAAACTGCTTCACCTTCCAAAGCTACCTCATGGAAATGGTCTCTCCCATTTGCAAACTCAGGACCTTGCCTGGGACAGTACAAATTGATGCAACAGGATGGTGACATGGTCTGTTCTAACAGTTTTATGGACTAGACAATGAAGAATGAGAGCTCTACTTAATAATTGTCATGGGAAGAAGAGATGATTGGGCTGTGCAGGCACTGTTCACTGCTGAACACAAGTGTCAGCAATGGCAGGATGGGAGTGAAACAGGCTGAAAAAGAGTTGAAAGGGTCAGAAAAGCATAAGCAATGAGAGAAAACATCTCCTACTATTCTCTTTCTTTCCACTCACCTCCTTTGACTAATCAGATGATTGTCTGGGCAAGTGGATGGTTTTCTGGACAGTCCAAAATTCTCCGAAAAAAGACTGAATTGTCACAATTCGGGCCAAATGGTATTATATTGGCCTGTCAACCCTAGAAATGTAAAAAAGGTCTCAAGATACATATTCAAATAATCTAGAAATATTAAAAAATTAGTGGGACCGGGTTTTATAGGGTCTTTAAACATGGGTCAATTTGCCTTGCAGAGGCGTGGGAGAGCCTGAGAGGTTTTACAGCAGGGGACAGAACCTGACCAATTTGTAGCTTGGACAGTTCCAACACTGCTGAAGGCTGTGTCAACTATTTCAGTTACTGGAGAGGCACAGCATCCTACAGGAAACATCCCAGTGTTTCACAGCACAAGGTCTTCCATATGATCAGAGGGACAGATACACCCACATTTACACAGACCAAACCAGAATACAGTGAATAATAATTTTATTGTGGAGTTGATTACAGCCAGCACAGATTACTCAGCATCTGGCTCATGACACTTCTCTGATATCTGGTCCTTGGATACCTGGAAACTCTGCCACACAGAATAAATCAGATTCATGGACTCACATTTGTCCCACTCTTGTACTCAACACCAGACATTTGCTTTGGCCACTGGTAGGGATCATGGGCTCTTGTTTTGACCCAGTACAGAATTTTTTCTCTTTTTCTGGTCATATAGTGGACCACATATCACAAATCATTGGATGTCTCCTATTCAGGAGTGACCAGGACTTTTTTTATTAATCTGTGCTCCTCCAGGACAGCACAGCCATCTTCCTTTGCTTATTCAAAATCACAGTCCAACTGAGCAAAAAACTGCCAACCCATCTCCCTGTCACTACCCCAGGTGATATTTTACTGGTACTGGAGGCTCTGAGACTTTGCCTAGAAATCCCCTTGAAAAAAAAAGTAGGTTACTGCCTTTTCCAGGTTTTCATGTATAATAAAAAAGTATTTTTCTTTTCTTTCAATCTGCCAACATTCAGTAAAGACTTTTGACACGTGAAGATAGAAGGGAACTTAATTGCACACTTGGTTTTGACACTTTCCTTTGTTAAAATAAAAGAACTTTTAAGATGAACTTTTTCAACAGGTAGAAAGTAGAGGTTGGAGGAAGGAGAGAAGAGCAGTGCTGACAGGGCCGACTGGGGATAGTGGATTGTTTAGAAGCCAAAATGACTGACTGTTTTCAGTTGTTGAAAGGAACTGTTTTTTCTCTAAGGACCTGATTCATTAAAACTGTATGCTGCATTTACATACATTTCTGCTGAATACCTCTCTTTGCCTGAAAGGCTGGGGTGATGCTGTCTTTTCAAGCAGTCAGTGTCTAGGTCCATGCAGATGACAAGCATTTAGAGAAATCAGGCTTGGATGGGGTCCAGCAGCACAGCAGGAAATTGGTTTCTGCATCTCCTCTTAGTCAGGAGAGTGCTATCCAAGATCTCTGTTCCCAGCTTGTATCACTGTCATAAAGGGAAGGGTTAAACCAGCTTAGCACAGTTTTCTTGCTTATAACTCAGCAATTAAGGACTTTGTAAAGACCAACAAGCTGAGTTTACCCATTTTTTCCATTATACCCATGTCCCAAAAGACAAGAGTTACAAGGTGATAATGAAGAACCCAAATTTTATCTAGGAGCAGGTGTGCAATGAGTCTCCTAAAAGGGATCATGGACCAACAGACATGCTCTGTAGTATTAGAAACTGTCCCTAGGCACAGTGGTTGCATCTGTGCTGCCAAAATAAACCACACACACACTCTGAGTCATCAGATTGCACTCTGCACTTCACTGGGTGCCACTGTTACCAGGCTACATGTAGTCACTGTGACCAGTACCAGGTTAACCCAACAAAGATCACGTCCCCAAGTGGATTCCTGATTATCTGGATGTGATCATACCCTCCTGATCCCCCATTAGTGCTTTTATTTCCAGTACAGGCAATGGAAAACTCCATGCTAATTTGGACAGATCCCTTTTCCTTTTTTTAATCATAAGCCAAGTGAAAGTAAGTGATGTCTGTTCATTCATGGTCCAGATAATGATCTTCTGAGGACATGAGCTAAATGGAACTGATTTGGATTCTTTTTAAAAAGTTTGTTGGTAGAACATACCTAGGCTGATTTACAAACAGCAAGGCAACAACAAAAGAACAAGAGGCTTTATTGTTGGGTGTTTCCTATTGCTAGGTCCTATATAGGGAAATTCCAGGGAATAAATTAAACCCTCAGGTGCTGAGACATCCTGAGAAGCCTCAGGGAAGACTGAGTGGGAGAGGGAAAACAGTGAGACCATCCATCCTTTACACAGAAAATGGGCTGCTATGCTGGTGGGAGACCAGAGCAGACAGACCCTGAATTCCCACTACAAGCGGTCTTTTCTTCACAGCCCCTTTGTCCTAAGGGTTGGGAGTCAGAAAGACAAGTCCAAAATATCCAAGACTTCAACTTGCAGAAAAAGCAGTGCCCACAATGCACACAAGCCCATGTACAAGTATTGGTGTATTTACACAAACTAAATAATAGAGTAATTGAAACATTTCAGGCATATTCTAATGCTAATTCACCATTTCCTTTAACCGTAAGGCTTGCTGCCAACGTAGGTGAGCTAAGCTAGACTTGACACTGCCAAACTGGGTCCTATTCAGGGGGAAAATCACATTTTAAAATGTTAGCATTAATATGGTTCCACAGGGAAAATATTCCTGTTCAAGAGATTCTGTATGTTGCTGGTTCTGAGAATTTGGGGCAGGTAAACCAGAGATGGATTTGTCTTTAATTTCTGTAACAAAAATTCTGCCAAGAAATTCTGTTGTGATTGAGATCATTCAGGACAAGATGGGAGTGTTTTGGGAATCAGCTTTATGGGGAAGATTACACCTGGTTTATTGAAGGATTTCCATTTTCCTTTTAGACAAATATGTAAAGAATTCCAAGACCTTCTAAGTCAAGACAGATCACCCCTCGGATCCTCCAGACCAACTCCAATATTAGACCTCGACATCCAGAGACATTTAACACATTTCAGGTATGATTTTGAAAGAGGAAACTGAAAATCCATACTTTTGATTTAGACTGCATATGATGTCTTAATGGTATTTGTAACCTTACCTAAAAGACATGCAAATAATTAATTAACATCCATAATCCCTGCTGGCTGTGCCTATTAAAAATGCAGATTTGCCCAGCAATGTAGTTCAAGTTTGCTGCATTCAACCTGCTGCTTCTAGGACCACAGTCTGAGTTTAGATAAGATATTTTCTGCATCTACTGGTCAAACCTCCCCATTTGGCCAGAAAATTGTCTTGCTTTAATATTAGCTAAATCATATCTTACAAGTAGATGGTCCAGAAGCATAGAAACTCAGGTTCTGAATAAATATAAATTAGTTGAAATAGAAATAATAAGAAGAAGATGTTACATCCTCTCAAATTAAATAAAGAATTCCAGAAGCTCCTCTATGCTACTGAGATCATTTGACAACGTCTTACAAGGATCATTTTATTAACTCTTTGGCTTCCAAAGCAGACTGGCCTTGAAGTACATTACCTACTAAAACAACTTTACTGCACTGATTTCCAAACAACACACTGGAAAAATCGGGGAGAATGAGAGCTGAATCCACTAAAAAACCAGACTGATGATATATTTAGACTCAGCTCTTGAGCAATATTTAAGGTACTGGTTTAAACAGGCTTAGAAGCTGTTTTGAAGACAAAGACCCATGGTACATGCACACCAAGTCCAAACTTCATTAGAATTTTATCCTAATTATGTATAAAAATGTGTAGATATTTTGGGGTCGCTGTGCAATTTTACCTTTTTACTTTAGGCAATGTGTCAGATACATCAGGAGTGATGTGGGATCTTCCAGAGGGTCACTTTGAAATAGTGGGGTCATCTAAGTTATCTATCAAAGAAAGTTGGATATCTATCATCCAAAGTTGAATGAAGCCTCCTGGAGGTGTTCGTGTCTTTGCTCAGGCCACAGAGGGGAATGCATGACTTGCTGAGGCTACTGATTGTTAATTTTTTCCATCCACTAGCAAATAGATGAAAAAACATGTGAAGAACTGTCCCAGAGAGTTGTTTACAGACCATAACATTAAGCAAGTTTCATAGCACTGTAAAGACTTAGAACTGTGCTGTATATTCTTTAGCACAACCAGCTAAACCACTCTTCTTTCACTGGTTGGACAGACAGCTTCCATGTCCCAGTGTCCCAACACCTGTGAGTAACTCACATTCTGGTAGGTGCTGTGATAACCAATGTTTAGTCTCTCAGACTTTGAGTGGAATCCCAAAAATACATCCCGCTTCTTCCATACACCTGTTGAGGTGTGGAGAGGCAAGGTTAATTCCTCATCCACAAAGGCACACATTCCTGACATTCCTGTTCATTCTCACACACATCAGTGTGCATCCCATCTGTGTAAGAACACACCAGGACCACCCCACTCCTATTCTCAAGCAGTGCTGTGCATGTGCACACACAGAGCATTCATCTGTGTGTATATTTTCCATAATACACACACCAAAACACCCAACTACATGCACACATCAAGCGAAACATCTTTATTTATGCAGAATGTTCATAGAGGGATTTTAATCAGCTACCTAAGCTCATGGAAAAAGAGACAATTCCCTATTGCATGCACACAGAGGAAATGTGATAAGAGGTGGCTAATCCCCAAGGATTCCTGTGTTTAAAGTAGAAATAGCAGTCAGGATAAAATGCTGAAGGCTTCAGCTACAAAACTGTCAACTGGTAGAGCTCCCATCCTTCCTTCTCTGATGCCTTCAGCAGTTGGAGGGCAAAGCTCCTGCAGGCAGCTCTGGATCAGGCAGCACTTTCTTTCATGTCTGCTGCAGAGCTTAAGTGTTGGACTGAAGATGGGCACCTGGAGGAGCACAGGCCTTGATCCTACACAGGATCTTCCATGGCCTTAAATCAGAGTCTTCTCTGACTGTGCTCAGGGAATTGTGAGGGCTGCCAGACCCAGAGGTGGAGCTGAGACCATATTCCTTTCCCAGCTATGTAGAGATGCTGGGGTTGGATCAGCTTCTGACCTGGGCTTCTGACTCAGCTCAGGTGCCTGTAGGACCCTCCACTGCAGCCAGCTGTGCATCTTCTGCCACAGTGTCCAGGAATGTCACCTGTGTAGCTTGAGAAATCTGAATTAAACAGGTCTAACATAGATGTGTACCTCAGTGTAGCTAGAATTTCTCTCTAAACTCTATTGGCTGAACAGTCTGGTCTAGACCTCCACCAGAATGGGAGATTAGCCAGCTAGTACACACTAGACACATACACTGTGGACAGTTAAACCTAATCTAGGCAAAAAAAATCATTATTCCCGTCCCCTAAATCCATCAGTCTTCACAGTCAGATCATCTCAACCCCTACTACCATCACTTGTCTTCTTGAGATTAAATATTAGAGAATCATAGAATGTTTTGGGTGGAAGGGACATTAAATCTCACCTTGTTTCAACCCCCTGCCATGGGGGAACTAGAGAGTCCTTAATGTCCCTTCCAACCCAAACTACTCCATGATTCTACGATCTGATGAAATCTTCAGAAATCTTCAGAGATTTTTTTATGACCATAAAAAAAATCAGAAGAATCACACAAAGGTCTATTATTAAAATAAGCTCTAAGATATTGAAAGACTTTTTAAAGATCTATAATATCAGATAACTACAGTGGAATTGGATCCAGCCTCTACTACATTGGGGTGAAAGGAAGTTTTCTTTAGGAATAAATTCCCCTACAGCTGTTCAGTGTAGAGTTGTGTACTCCACTTTCTCGTGATGTTACCTTCTTTGTTAATTAAGACCAGGGTTCACAGCCTGGCACAGGGCAGACAGAAGCAGTTTTTTCCCATTTCCTCTGTTCTAAATCTTTAAGTTCATGCTTGTCTCTGAAATTTTTCCACTGAGTCTTAGTTCATCAAGATCTGCAAATGTGTCCAACCTGAAGTACAGGATAGTCCCCATGAAAGGATCAGAAGTGTTGGGTTTGCTCAAACTCCAAACTCAAATTTAACACAAAGCACAAAATGGGAAATCTTCAAAGGAGCTGCCAGTGAGTCTGAGAACTGCTGGATTTTGCACAACCTTATGCAAAAAATCAGACTCTTGTACACCTTTGGTACACCCCTGTTCGTGCAGCTGCTGTCTGAAATGTTCATCCTGACCTGAATTCAAAACTCAATGCTCCATGAGGAATGATTTTCCAAAATTATTCAGTCATGAACAGTCAACTCAGACCCTTAATATTGTGCACTACCTGAGACAGACTCATTTTATGTTTTTTTTCATTCAACTTTTCTCCCCTTTCTATACATTTTAGAGGATCTTACTGCAGAGAAATTACATTGATAACTTCACTTATCAGTAGGCTGTTGAAGTTACATTGATAACCTCAAATAACTTCAAATTTCTCGGGACTAGCAGATAAAAGTAGTGCCAGAGAAGAGGCATTGGCCATCTGAGCTTCTCTTCATCTGCAGAATTTCTGGGTTTTTTTCTGCCTGGTCTGACTAGCACTAACCCAAACTATTCCTGGGCACAGTGGTACATATATATCACCAATAAAAGTGTGAGTTTAGAAATCCTGGAAGCACCAGCCCTCATTACAGCCCAGTCAGGTGCCTTGCCTCTGTTATAAATTTAGATTTAGGGAAGTCCTTCCTTGCCAGGGCTGGATCCCAAATCTTGCAGGCTGTGTTGGGGTAGCTCAGATTCCCAAGCATTACATAAATCTGCATTCAGGAAGAGGTCATATGTTGTAGGGCTGCCCAACTTGTCCTTCAGCTCTGCTTTGAGCTGCAAAGGTTGGAAGAGACCTTAAAGATCACCTTGTTCCAGACTCTCTGCCATGGGCAGTGGCACTTCCACCAGACCAGGCTGCTCAAAGCCCCACTCAAACTGGTCTTGCACGCCTTGAGCACAAATACTCCTGTGGGTTGTGCCTGGCCTGAAAGTCTCCACATGAGCCAACCCACCCCCAGTTTCTGAGGAAAAATTAAAAATCATGAAACCATGGAGCAAACAAAAAAATCCTGGGAAAATCACAGGAGCTCTTTATTGTCCTCTAAAGTCTGATTTGTGCAAAACATTTTTGGGTTTACTACAAAGGAGAGCAAAGTCATCATATCAGTACTAGAAAAGAACCTGAAATTTTCTATAACTTTAATGAGAGGAACCTGTGTTTCTCACCCATTACTTTCAAAGTGGAGAGACCATAAGGATCATCAGGAGAGCAAAGAGTGAGAAGAGCAAGAACAAAAGAAATAGAAGTGAAAATGAAAGAGAAAAGGAAAGTACTTAAAAAAACTTACTTTGTTGTAAAATACTTGTAATATTTATACTTAAAAAAATACTTATTTACTTTTAAGTATTTACTTATAAGTATTTTCTAATACTTAATTATAAAATACTTATTATATTTATAATACTTCTATATTTATAATACTTATCAATTACTTATAATTCAGAGGGTTTTTCCCCAGAATCCCACAGAATCATGTGAGATTTCTGTGTACCTGTGCATACATCTGAGTATGGAAGAGGAAAAAGCTGGGGAGTTAATTTCTCATGAAACTTAAACCAGATTGAAATCCTACAGATTTGGAAAAAAAAAAAAGTAAAGTAAAGCTAAGTCTTTGGGAAAGGGAAAGGGAAAGGGAAAACTCCCTTTCACCCCAATGTAGTAGAGGCCGGATCTAATTCCACTTTTTTTCAGGACCTTTCAGGTAAAATATATCTTTCTTTAGCATTGTAAGATTGTAATGTTTAGAGATAGCAAAAGGATAAATGTAAGCAAAACATATGTAAAACACTGAGAATAATTCACTTTAGAAAAGCCCAGAAACAGCAAACCAGGGCAATCATGACCTGCAGTAGATGAAGACAAGTCTTTCTGGAGACACAAGAGCTCTGGCATACACACACTCAGAGATTTTATGGCACAGGTAGCTGTGAGGGGAGACAGTGAAGTCTTGGTTAACCCCCAACAATGTAATTCTGCCTCTAAATCAGCAGAGCTGAATGGTGACATTGCAACCAACATGTTCTTCTGCTGGATCTGGAGCAACATTGACAAACAGAACCATCAAACCCCATTATTTTTCTTTTAGGGCTGTACAGGTAGATCTGAGGCATATCAGTGTGGGAAATATCCATAATTCCAAATCACTCATCTCTGTGGTATTTCTGCATGACACACAAGTTTAGTGCATCCAGCCCTCTCCAGAGCAGAGAACCAGACCAGATGAACCAATTATTCTCTGTTGTAGAGATTCCTGCTGTGAAGAAGGGAAGTGATTCTGTCACATTTCAAAGAAGGAATGAAGACAGGCAGAAATTACGACACCTCAAAAGATACTCAAAAATTAATCTAATGAACTGTGTGACTTTATATCTGGACACTGGATCACAATTGTCTGTAATGTTTGGATGCTCCTGTGGTTCCTTGAATGAATTTGGCCAATATCATCTCTTTCTGTCCCAAACCATTCCCAGGCACTGCTCAGCCTTGCCTCAGTTGGAAGCTTAGCTATGGCCATTACTTTTAGGTAAAAATGTTTGATTGATAGAGATGGGGCCAGGCTGTGCCAGATCACTCATGGCCTGAGGAATCTCTGTATTTTCACTTTCCTAATGCAGCTAAAGCTGAACCAACAGTATTCCTCAGCTTAAGAACCTTAGAGTGATTCACTTGTGTGGTGAATGGGGAGACTTGGGGTCGTTTTAGGTGTGAAGAGACATCCTGTTTCACATGCATCTGCCACTCAGATCAGCATTTAGGGAATCCCTCTAATTGGACCAAACATGTAAATCAATAAGACAGCGATTTAAGAAGAAATATGTATATTTTAGATAATATTTCTCTCCTGTTGAGTGTAGATAGCACATACCTTCTTCTCTCTTCCACTTCACTGTCACATCTGAGATTCAGCCAGGAACCTGAAAGTTTAACTGATATGTCTTCATGTCTTTTTCTTCTTAATTTGTCCTTACATCAGAACAGTTTTGTTGCTTGTTTTCATTTTTATTTTTTTTTTAATTTTTAACAGAATTCTTTTCTTGGTTTCCCAGAATCTTGTGTAAACTAGAGTTAGCAGAAAACCCATCAAAAATAACCCACATTCTGTGCTGCAATACCAAAGCCATAACACATAAACCTTTCAAACAGAAGACTTTCTGAGATTATACTCACAAGATCTGTGTCTGTGTCTTGGTTTATGCATACAGACTCCATGACCTCATCAAACGCCCTCCTAGCCTTACTTTCTTTACTTGCAAAATTCGGTATAAATATATCTTCTACATTTGCTTTTGGGACATTTGTGTCTCTAAGAATCTGTGTTGTTTGGAGATTTCAGATATCCTACTAATGCCATCCATCATATAGGGAAAGGAGATTATCCACTGATTACTGCAGGTGTATTTGATCCTTTAACTTCAAGGCAACATTTCATCAAGATGCAAAATCACACCCAGATCTTCTATTGTATATATAAAGACAGCAAAACAGCAAAGGGAAAACTGCTTTCTTGTACGTGACACTCCCTTCACTGCAGAAACCTTATAAAAACAGACACACAAAAAGTAATAGGTAATAGTTTCAGAATACTAAAGTTAGGTAATGAAAGCAATCAGCATCCTCATGGATCATTCTGTGTTCTGTCGAGCCATCCAGCTGATTTGAAACTCCCTTCCTGTGAAACCGTTTGAGACGAGAGTTTTGTCGCTCAGCTGCTCACTGAGCCTGGAGCTGTCAGCCTCCTGCCAGAGCCTGGCATGGCGCTGACGAGGTGACACGGAAAGTGACAGACAAGAAACCAGGATCCCAGACTTTGGGAGCGGCGAGAAAGTAACATCCTTCTTTCCAAAGGGGAAAACGGAGCACTGAAACAGGTTTTGAAGCTCAGCGTGTTCTTTAAACTGTAACAAGAAGCCAAGCCCAAAGACTTTACTTGTGGATTGTCTTCAAAGGTGTGCTCATACCCTTTTGTACATTGTTCTCTCTTTTTTTTTTATTTTACACTTCTTTGCTTATCAGGAGGTAGAGCAGCATCTGTTGTAACTCCAGTGATCTCAGTTCACAGCAGCAGCCTCCTGTTTGGATGCAGGACTGGAAGAAGCTTAGTGCACAATGAAGTTTATGGTGAAACACCTCTGGTGCCCTCTAGAGTTCCCTGATTTCCAGGAGCTCCCTCAATCTTTGGATTTTGTTAAATGAGAGGAGCAACACTGATGTCCAGCACCGAGGTACTAGGGAGCAACCAATAGTTTCATTCTTTTTTCCTTTTATTTTTACTTTTTCTTCCTTTTCTCTTTATTTACCGTAAGTCTTAGAGTGCCTTCTTCTGGTATCATTCCCTCACTTCCTTTTAAAGGAATTCCTTCTTTGATCTTAGTAAGGTCTCAATCACCTTGTCCTGCTCTTCTGATGAACCAAATCCTTTCTAATTTCTAATTTTTAATAGGTTTTTGTCATGGGTTGTATGTTACCATATTCCTTTAAAGTCACAATTTATGGAGTCAAGAACACAGACAAAATCTGTTTTCTTTTTTTTTAATCTGATTCCTTAAACACTAAGTTCCATAATCATGGGGAAAAATATGTGCATTCATTAAAGAAGCAAAAAAATCTTAGGAGTGCTTAGATTTTTAACACAGCACTTAAGATTTCTTAAAGCTTTTAAGGCACTCTCGTGTTTCCCAAAAGAAAAAGGAATGCCCTCCCCTCCTTTCTAAATTAAAAGGCTATGAAATTGATAGCTCTTTGTCATGAGCATGTTTATAAATGTTAATTGTTGGTCTCTCTCATTTGAGGAGGGCAATAGGGCTTCTCAGCTACATTTCCTCACTGGAAAAATTTGTGGATGGTAGTAAATGGAATGAACCTCATCTGTTTCTTTGCCTTCCCATAAAGTAAAGATGAACCATTACATTTTTTAAACTTTGGCCTACAGTTCAGAAACTCTCCAAAGTTTTTGGAAGTTTCAGGTCTGTTACCTGGGCAATTCTTCTTAGTGTTGAAAATGAGCCCCAAAGTCTGAAAAATCCAAGACAGATTATCTTAAATTTGGGACATCAGCCAAAATAGATTATCTTAAATTTGTGGAATCAGCTCTAATGCTCTCCTCCTATTTTCTCCATGGCTTTTACACAAGGTAGAAGGAAGTCCATCTGCTTAGGAGGACATGTCCTTAGTACACTATGAATAGAAGGAAAACGAGAGCCTAGTTTGAAGGCAACTTCTGTACTGCTTGCTGCTCTGATCCTTCTTATCCCTATAATAAACACTGCCCATGTTCTGATTTTTGACTATCAGTCTAACGTTTGTCATGGTTAGACCTTCTGAGCTTCTGAAGTAAAGTTGTCACCATTTAAATTTGTAGGCAACGTTCACAAGACAGACCTTGAAATCAACAGAAGCAACTCAAAGTCAATATTTTCACCTCTATATTCAGATGTTGTGTCAGTGAAGAGATACAAATATTTTACCATTTCCTTTATAGCCATTAAACATCATATCATATCTTACCACCTATCATCAGCTCTGTGCTGTTGAATTTGGATAATCATGGAGTTTTCACAAAGTTCTAAGAAAATCTGACCAATAAGTTCAAGGTTGCTTTGTCTTCATTATTATCATTATTTTAAAGGGCTTATTTATTTTAAATGAGGATGTAAACATTCAGTGCAGATGGCCTCTTCCTCCCCCCACTGAGAGGGAAGCTGTTTCCTTTGCTTCATGTCAGACCTTCACCAGCCTGGGGTAGGGAGGAGTACTTGAGATGGCTGCCAAACGGGACTCCAAGCCTTCAGGCACACTTGGATCTTTCCATTTTTAAGTAAGGCCATCATTAAAACATGAGCAGACATAATTGCATCATAGAATTGGGCAGAATTACAGGCAGGTCTGGATATCCTTATCCTTAAGCACCAGGCTTTGTAATGTTTTCACCTGATATTCATTGCCTTTCTCTGTTCCTCTCCAACACCAGAATCAGAGATTTCAGCCTTGCCTCTCAGAACAATAAATTTGGTTTATAGGAGCTGGAGTGGGTTGCACTATAAGGCTGAGAATACCCAGAAGACTCTGTTACGAAACCACCATGTTTAATTTTAGGCTTATAAATCCTAATGAAAGTATGATAATGAAAGCAACTCCTTTCATAGGTGTGGAGCATACCAAAAATGAACTAATTTCAGTGTGAGCTCATTTAGCCTGGAAAATCAGGCAGCTAAATTTGACTTTCAGGAAATTTGAATGCTCTGCCATTAATCTTCCGTCTGTTAGGTCTGATTTAAATGTAAAATCAGATTTTCTCCCAAACTTGAAACTTACTTTCATCAGCAAAGGGAAATTATCCAACTTTCTTGAATTTTTCAAAGACTTTAACTTGCAGAGAAGTAAGGACCACCAAAATTAGAGCAAGGGGAATTACTGATAGAAATGTGAGATAAAGCAGAAGATAATATCTCTCGGCCTTTTTATGCTCATTACCTAAAGTGAGCCTAATAAAATACACCCTCATAGGAGTTTGGCAAGAAGGGCTGGTTAGAAATTTTCTATAAAATGATTTCTCTTAATAAGCTTCATGGGAAAATTAAAAGGCTCTGCATATCCCCATTTGTGGAGAAGAATCTATTCATCAGGAACTGAAAGTAGAGTTACTACAAGACTCTGCAGCACCATTTCACTAAAAAGAGTTGGCTTTTTAATAAGAGACATAAGGCAATGTTGGTGAGAGCTGCCATATTTAATGATTACTGGTAACTAGAAGGCTAAACTGTAAAGGAAATAGACCCCTTACTCACTCCAAAACATTCTTTTCCTATGAGCATTAGTTTTTTAAACCAGAAGTTTCAGATTCTGCTCTGGATAAAGTAGCAATATCTTGGTGCTTTTATGTAATCTGGATGTCTGAGCTTCTCATGTAGTCAATGAAGATCTAGGGCAAGACATAGCTGAGCTTTTTTAGATGCTATTAGGTATTCCATCCACCCACTGCTGCTTTAAAAGGGTCCTGGTCCCATCTAACCCTGTATTATTACCTGTTCACATAGATGTTAGCAGGTATTATTACCTGTTCCCATGACATAGATGTCTGGGTACCCCAGAACATCTCAAAGAGCAACCAAATCACATTTTTAAGATGGAGCCCCTAGTGTAGCCAGGAGAATGGTGCAGCTAACCATAAAGGAGACACATCCATTTAATGTGCTAATTCATTCTCCAGACTTCTGGGACTGTATTGAGAAAAGCCCCAGGGCTCAATTTATATGTGTAAACAATTTGAGATACACCAGGGTAACCTGCCCAGCACTAAAACATCTAGAAGCAGCCTGGACTTCAGTCTTATGTCATATCTATCAAATCTGTGCAGGTGTTCCAAATGTCACAGGACATATCAAATCACTGTAGACTCTTACAGACAGAAAACTACATTAAGTCCCCTTTGGTGGTAACAGGAGTTTGGCGCTGTTGATGTTTACACCTACAAGTTGGCACCTACACTTATGTACCTTAATATCAGATTTTGTCCCATTGTGGTATTTTCAACAGTCTTGTTCAGCATTTCAGAACATTAAAGTTTGTTCCTACCCCTCGAGATCATTTCTGAGACAATCCCTGTAAGTTTTGAAGGTAGTATTCCCACTTTACTTCTCAGGGTCTATTGAGCTGTCAAACAAACACAGTATCATTCCTTTTGTTCCCAAATTGAAAGTTTCAAAAATTTTAGGCCAGAAAGTTTCTTTTCAATTTAATCCTGTATTAAACTTACTGTTTTACTTGACCTTCTCAGCCTCTACAATGCCCTGAAAGCAGATTGTAGCCAGGTGGGAGTCGGTCTTTCTTCCCAGGTAACAGGCGATAGGACACAAGGAAACAACCTTGAGTTGAGCCAGGAGAGGTTGAGATTGGATATTAGGAAAAACTTAGCTGAAAGGGTGGTCAGGTATTGGAACAGGCTGCCCAGAGAAATGGTGAAAGTGTTCAATAATCCCTGAAAGTGTTCAATAATCAAGTGGAGGTGGCTTTTGGGGACATGGTTTAGTGATGGGCTTGGCAGTGCTGGGGGAATTGTTGGACCTGATGATCGTGGTGGTATTTCTCAACCGAAATGATTCTATGATTATATTATTTCAATCTACTGGAAATGAATGAATGAATGAATGAATGAATGAATGAATGAATGAATGAATGAATGAATGAATGAATGCAGATATTTCCAGGTTCTATAATACATACACCAGTTTTTTTATTTGCAATATCATAAAGATTTTTACATGTTTCGGTATAGTCATTTCCTGAAATCAGGACCCAGAAGATCACACAAGCAGTGTAAAAATAGTGCAATAACATAACTAGTAATGATACTTTTAATTTCCTTTTTCTTGCTCACTCTTTCTGCAAACTCCATCACATTTTAATTTCTCTGGACTTCTGAAGACCAGAAATTATTATAAAATGCAACACAAAATCATTAAATCACCTGACTCCTAAAGTGACTTGAAAAGGCTTAAAGTACTCATATATGCTACTGATGATCTAGTTTTTACAGCTATTAAAAACATGACTTACAATGATGATTTTTATATTTCTGGTATGCCAGGCATGCCTAAAAAGAAAATAAAATTAAACTGGGGTATGTTTACCTCTTTGCAATGCTAAATTATAAAGATCCAGATATTGATACCAGTTCAAACTTCAAGCATCCAAACTTTATGTGGTATTATTAATTGATGTCTGCAAAATATTGCTTGTAAATATTTAATTATAATTTTCCTTGCATTACTAACTGGGAATAAATATAAATTCCTGCTTTGAAAAGTGCCTGGAGACTGATGGATAAATGTTCTAAATGCTAGTTATTTGTATATAACCTTTTGGAGACCTTTTATAAAAGACTATGCCACTCCCAATCTGAACTGAAGACATATTTCCATATTGAGCACTCATTTTGGTTAGAATTTACATATTTTTTGTGTCTTCCCTAAGATACCAGCTTTCCTATCAAATAGGTTTCCCATGTCTAGCAGACAGAAAGGTGACCCCAAAAAATATCTTGAAGCCTTTTCCATGTGGTTTCTTTTGATACTTAAAACATCCTACCAATTGTCCATGTACTGTAAAACCTCTTTCCCCTTAGTCCCTATATTTTCACCTTTTTTCTAAAAAGCCTGGAAAGACTAAGAAGCCGAAGTGGAGAGGAAACAGGTCACTGGGGTGAAATATTCATATTTCTAACCCTCACATGGGTCTCTGCATCAGATCAGGATTTACTGATGTGGTGCCCAAGACAGCCAAAGAGTGACTGTAGGGACAAAATCTTAATAAGCAGGGAATAGGAAACAATTTTTTTTCCTTGGCAAAATCACTGTGATGTGGGCTTTCTTTTCCCTTCACTCAAATCAATATAAAGTATTGATTTCCCAAAAATGCCCACAAACTCAAAAATTAGCTTCTGTTCCTTTATCTTCTTTCTTCTCTGAGTGAGATTAAAATAACTGAAATCATTTTTGAAAATTTCAATGGCATTTCAATCTTTGAAATAATTTTTAATTTATGTTTCTAAATTAAAACTAAAAATCTGGATTATTAGGGCAGAGGTTTTTGTTTTCACATGCCACTAATGAAAATGAATCATTATAACCAGGAGAGCAACTTCGTTGCCCCATAATAACTTTAGTTTTTTTTGTCCTTTCATGATCATCTTACACTGCACATGTAATACTTAGGCAAATGGCACCAAAGACAATTGCCTAAAAAACAATTTCTAGTGGCAGGTCCCATATCCTGTGGTAGGTGGGACATCCTGCAGGTTTGCATGCAGCGCTGGGGTACCCAGTGCAGGAAAGATGTGGAGCTGTTGGAGTAAATCCAGACGAGTCCTTCAAGATGGTTAGAGGGCTGGAACAGTTCTTCTACAAGGACAGGCTGATTGGGATTGTTCAGCCTGGAGAAGAAAAGGCTCTGAGGAGGCCTTAGAGCCCTTCCAGTACCCTGACAAGCTCCATGATAGCTGGAGAGGGACTTTGGATGAGGGCATAGAGTGACAGGAAAAGGAGGAATGGCTTCCCACTGACTGAGGGCAGAGTTAGATGGGATATTGGGAAAAAATTCCTCACACTGAGGGTGGGGAGGCCCTGGCACAGGTTGCCCAGAGAAGCCGTGGCTGCCCCTGGCTCTCTGAGAGTGTCCAAGGCCAGGTTGGATGGGGCTGGGAGCAACCTAGGGTAGTGGAGGCTGTCCCTGCCCATGGCAGGGGGATGGAATGAGATGTTCTTTAAGGTCATTTCCAACCCAGATAATTCTGGGTCCTATGATCTTCACAGAAACGGTATCCAAGAGGTGGAAAACTTGTGGAAAACTTGCATATTTCTGGATCTACAGGTGGCAGCCAGGAAAAATGTCAATAAAAATTCTGTGTTTTTAAAATCCCCTATTTAAATGTTTAGATGAAAGATACAACAGGGCAAATCCATAACAGTAAATTCTACACTACCAGGGAAGCACAATTAGAACTGTGTTATTTTTGGCAATAATTGGTTAGGATTATTCATTAATTCAGCCTGGCTATACCAGCCCTATGTGAAACATTTTCTGTTCATTGCTTGGGCATGGGTATTGGCCAAGGGTATTGGCTGGTGTCTATTCCCAACAGGAACTTCAGATCTCACCCTGTTGGAGTGGTCCATGAGTGTAGCAGCAGGGATATGACCAAATCATGCCAATTGTGCTGAGGGTTGGAGATCCTTGGCTTTGCTGAATTTCCTAGTACAGATACAGTCATATCTTCATTTAGAATAACCAGGTCATGTTTAAGAGCTATAAAATCACAGAATCATTAAGAGTGGAAAAGATCTCCAAGATCATCAAGTCAACCAAGTATGATCCAGAATTTTGAATAAACCACACAGAATTCCTTTTATTTACTCAAGAAGGGGGAGCCAGACTTTATGACACTGGAAAATTAGCAATGCTGAAGAGCCAAGGGCATGGATTCTGTCTTGGCTTCTCTGAAGTAAACAGCCCTGTGTCAGTCTGCACTTGCTGAGAGTCTGTCCCGTGGTGTTTCAGAACTGAGGCTCCACCAAAAACAACCTTTGAAGCTGCATGCAGTCTGCTCTTTGGCTCTATTCCTTTCTTTTCTGTTTCTCCCACAGGTAATAAATAGTTTAGAGAGCAAATCTTGAATTTCAGTATAGCAAAATGAGCGCACTGTAAACTCCTCGGTGTTTGTGGGCGCATTGATATTTATGTGCGTGTGTGTATTTCTTTCCCTTTTTTTTTCCTTTTTTTTTTTTTTCTTCTTCTTCTGTCTCCTTCCCATTTGTAGTTTGATCACTCACGGTTTCGGAACTCCTGCAATATGTGCTGCCCTAAGCACTTTCCAAACTGTTCTCAGTGAAATGCTGAACTACTTGGAAAAGCACACATCGCACAAAAACGGAGGAGCGGCGGAATCCGGCCAAGGACACGCCAACTCGGAGAAAGCCCCCCTGCGGAAAACTTCAGAGGCTGCTGTGAAAGAGGGCAAAACAGAAAAGACAGACTAGCTACATCAAACAGAATCTATTTCGAGAGAGTTCTTGCTGCTGATATTTTTTTTAAATATATATATCATTGAGGGCAATTTATCTCCAGTGGACCAAATCCAGAGGAAAAGAAAAAAAAAAAAAGAAGGGGGGGAAAAAAGAAAAAAATAGTAAAAAAAGAAAATAAAAAGAAAATAAAAAAGAAAGATTAAAACAGAGAGAAAGAGAGAGCGTGAGAGAGGAAAGTATTCAACCCTAAGAACAGCAGTGTACAGTAATTGTGTGATGAAATTGTCACTTTTTTAAAATTTATGTTGCTCTAAACTGCTTTTTTGTGCACGTAGTATTTGATTGTTCTGAATGATACACTAACACTGTTTTTTATAAGCACTTCTGGACTTGGCTGAGGTGGCACATGAAATTTGAAGCACTTTCTTCTCCGGCAGCAGAGTTAGGGTCAGTGCATCAGTTGTGGGACACACAGTTCCAGCATCCTGACTTTGCTCTCATGCTGGATAGATTCAAAGAAAGGCTTCCTCTGGTCCATGGGAAATGCCTGATCTACTCACCATTGAAAAAACAACATGGAAATCTGGTAAAAAGGAATTCTTGGGTCATGGGACAAATGAACCATCCTGTACATGGGAATGCAAAATAAAGCTGCACTGGAATGAGGCCAGAATCTGTTGGGAATCTGTCCTGACCATTCAAGCAGCAGCCATGGTGTCTCTTGTGAAAAGAGCATGGCAGACTAAAAGGAAAACAAACCTTGTAGTCTCAGTAAGAGCCCTGATGCCTCTGTGAACTTCAGTTTAAATGACAGCATGGGCTTCTGTTCTCTGTTTTCTCAGCTCCTGGTACCACAGCACTCTGCCATACCTGGGTCTCTGTTCAACACAATCAGTGCAGGCAATTGGAGTCACCTTTTGTGTTGCCCTGATTTTATGATGCTTTCTTTTCTTCAACAGCTTGTTTCTGCAGCTTTATTGTCTTTATAAATCCAACTGAGGTGCAGAGGTCTAACAGAATCCACTCACTGGAAATAAAATAAAAACAAAACAACAAATAAGACAGATTGGCTTAGTCCACAACAGCTGAGTGGTAATAACCTTGCTAATGTACTTTTGAAATATTACTTTACCACTTACCACACATCCTCATGCTGAAAACATGGGAGGTATAGTTTGAGCTCAAGACTCTGAGTCTAGGGACTTTTTCCAGTCACATTCTAACTCCTTCGATGAGACTTCATTCCATTCTTTTTATTGTTTCTCTAACATCACCTTATTGAGAAAGTTAGGAAGGAATGGGCTTGGTGTTGTCCATCTAAACTCTACTTGAGATCAGCAGAACCAGACCTTTTCTTCCAAGGGACAATTCGGTTCTTTCTGTGATAGGAAAAACTATAGCTGTCCATGTGTAAATGTTTAGAGCCATTTGAGAAGTTTTAGGTATCTAAGACAGGGTTTTGACAGTTATAACATGAAACCTTTGGAGAACTGGACTCACTTGGAGGAAGAGCTGGAGGATCCCAGAGACAGCAGTAGATAACTGTGGGTGACAAAATCTCTCACCCACGTTTTCAATTTCTAGAAGTTGTTTGCATGGATTATACCTTGGATGATCAGTTTAGACTAAACCTAGGGACTGTGGCAAATACCTGCAGTGTTAGAGCCAGGTGCAAGGAATTAAATTGAATTAACAGTGTCACCCTCACCTTTCAAATTATGGAAGGCAATAGAGTGATGATGGCATGATGCTGCTCCTCTCAAGGTCAGTAAGGACATTGCCATCACCATGAGAAAACACTCTAGAAAGTAAGGAGTCCCTGATTGTTTATTTAAAGAAATCTGGAAAAAAAAATCCTATGCTTTTGCCCAGAGTTGTCCTTGCTCAGGGGAGGTGTATAAATCGGATACCTGCTTTAGTGCTATCCAGTCACCCTCCTGCATTGAGGGAAACAGGTGTATCTCCATGGGACTCCATCTCCTTAATACACCAAGATCAGATAAGTGCCCCAAAAAATTTAATTTTATTAAATTAATTTAATTAATATGTACCGGCACTTCTGGAGAAATGATAAAGTCAAATGAACAGTCCTCAGAGATGTCTTCAGCAGAAACATTGATGAACTGTCCTAGAACAATAAATACTTGAGTGTGAAAGTAGGTAACCGTGATTAAAAGTGAAAAGGAAACTCATTCTGCTTTTTCTATTGCCCAAACTGAGGGAGAGGAACGGGAAAAATCAAAAGTTTGACTGTGTCAGATATGCAGCTTTGCCACACCTGTAAAATATGTGCTGTAAAGCAATTTAATTTGAACCTCTATTTCAAGATGTGGATAAATTTAAATTAGTTTTTGTTTGGGAAGAAAAATATAAGGAAAATATTTTTAAGATCCTTTTCAGTTTTTTCCACTAAAATATCAACTTTTTGGAGAAGGAGGAATAAATGATTGGGCATATAAATCTAAAACTCTTGTTAAAGCAACATTTTATTACCATCAAATTAAAGTGCTTAACATAGCAAATAATATGTATACAGCCTTATATGAAATATTTGCCTAATCAGGATCATGGTCCAAGATCCCAACAATAATTTATTTCAAGACTTGTGTCTCTCACTGTTACATAATCACTATGAGTGTCTGCTTCTCAGGCAACAGATTATTTTTGGCCTGGATTACCCTTTCATCTATTACTATTAATAAATCTGAGCACACTTCAAGCCCCAGAACTTCCAGTTTTTGGCTTAATGACCCCTGTATATTTTTGTTAATTGCCCATATAGATCTGATTCTACCTGGTTGAACTGTGATATGCTCTTACCATTAAGAAGTTGTTTCTATTTCCATGTCAAATGTTCTGTTTTTTTCTCTTAGTACTTTAGCACATTTTAAAAGCAAATTTCTTTTTAAAATGTGGCTACAAATTTGCTGACCTTGGCAGGCTCTCTAATTTATATTTTTAATTGCACTTAATAATTTTATTGAGTGAACAATAATTATCACTGCCTTTTCTGCTGAACTAGCTATCTGAGCAGTTTGGTGTCAAAATACCTTTAGTTTTTGGCACTGGAACTTTCAGTGAGGTTTTAAGTAATGAATTCACTGATGCTCCTGTTAAAACCTCAGCCTAGGTTCCCACTCACATTCCTGTGGTGTCCATGTTCCCATGTTGTACGTTTGGGGATTTTATTATTTTCTGAGTCTTTGTCTGTGTGGAAACATTGCCATCTCAAAGCACATTCATGACATAGGTAAACCTGAAGGAAGTTCATGATTTGAAGTTAGTGGGTGCTCTCTGGTGTCAGATTGATACTTGTACCTCTTTGACTTGGAAATTTATCTGATCAGAAAAAAGGAAAAAAAATATCATCCTGTAAGAGATTATGGAAGTGTTTATCCAATGTCAAAACCATCAAAGGAGTAGAGAAAAGTCTCCAAAGTTTCATGGCCAAGAAAATGAGTCATTATGATTGTTGGACCCCAAAAATTGATTCATAACCCAAGTGCTGTTTGAGTAGTTGGATCCTTCTGTGCTTCAACCCATTGCTCAGCTCTGTATGAGTTACACCTTTCCCACCACCAATCTCAAAACATTTTAAGTAGGCCCCTGAACTTACTCCTTATCCTAAGTCCTGGCACATTTGACTCACAAAGAGCAGCTTCTGACTCTTGGCTTTATTCGCAAATCACTCATGGAGCAAACACACTGACTAACTACAAACTTACTTTTCTAGAGCAAGGTTACTCACTGTAAGTACAAGCAGCTCTTGTGCTGACTAAGCTTAGCAGGTGAGTCTGGCAGAGTAGGAGCAACTTTCTCACCTCTACCCTGAGATTTGGTTCTCTGTTCACACAGCCCTCATTCAGCACCATTACACGACAGAGAGGTAATGTAGTAGAGTTTTTTCAGATGATGAGACCTGGAACAGAGCTCATGTGGCCTGTTAACAGGCAAGCAGTGATGACTCTGCCACCCACAACTGAAGACTGTCAAGAATTTTGTCCTTTGTGCTGCCATCTCTAACCCTAACTCCTTCTAGGTGTCATTCTGTTGCCTTGGAGAACTGGCAGAAGGGGTGAATTTTAGACCTTTCATTTGCTTCCTTTTTAGAGATAAACGCCAACATTTGTTGGGAAAAGACTTCAGCTCTCCAAATCAACATGGAATCTGCTCTTTGAAGTTTCTCTTTGACTTTTCCTAAAACCAGAAAAATCTGCTAAAAGGCAGGCACAATGTATAGTCCTTCCAAATCCTGGACCTCTGTGTAAATATTTCCCCAGTTCATCTCCTCCTTTGGACGTGACTCAGTGGCACAGGCGCAGCTCACAATTTTGCAGCCAGGCTCAAGAAGGGCTGTTTATTGTCCTAAGAGCCAGTTTTAACTTTACAATCTCTAACTGCTATTTTTTGTTTGTTTGTTTGTTTGTTTCCTAATACCAACAAGCAATTTTGGTCTTAGATGTCTTAGGGATCCAAAAGGGCTGCTGGTAAATTCCAAGGTCATTTGACTTTCATTTATCCTTTGGGGAAATAGTTCTGCTGCTCTGATTCTTTATTTCTAAGGACAAGAAGAAACAGCATTTGTAGAAGACACAAGCCTGCAACACAAGGAAGAATCAATAAATTATACAGGAACTGTATTTATAAAAGTATCCTTTGCCTCTGCCCTCATTACAGGTTTAACAAGAATTCACATACAGCTGTGTGGGGAATGAGGGAGGAAGATAAAGTCATTTTCCTTTGCCAGGTGAAGGTCATTTGGAAAGATCTGATCTTTTTATTGCTATTCTTTACTTTTCTTTACTTTGTACAATTAATTCTGTTCTGTACAGCAGCTGTTGTGATTGTATTAAAATGTGAGTGCGCACTTGGTCACCAACAAACAATGTCCTCTTTATTGCTTTGAAGTTTTGGTTTGTTTTTTTTCCTTCCATTTAATTTAATTTATAATTCAGTGGTGAAAAACATAATCTTTTATATTTCTATTTCCTATACAAGCTACCTGTTTTACATGAGTCTATGAAGATAATGACCACATTTGATCAAACATTTCACGGCAATAAAATCTATGTTGATTTAACCCTGATCTGTCTGGTGCTTCAAAATAATTTCCATCTCTGAAAAAAGATTGTCAAACTTGACCAGGAGCCAGATCTATGATGTTAAAAGACATAGAATTTTCATTAAACAGGTAAGACATAGAAAGCAGAGAAACTATAAAAATATTATTCTGAAATTACAGCGAGGAAATCTGTTTATACAGAGATTAAAGTTTGGATTTATTGCACCTAAATGTGACTATGTTAAATAGTTATTTGGTCTAGAATCTGCTACCCAGATTTAATGTTTTTATGTAAAGAGGAAGATCTAATGCAAGGCAATTCATACTGTCCTAAAGCAGGAATCCAAAGTGGTTAGGATGATTTATATTAGATAAGTGGTGGGTTAGATTAGGAAAAGTAGCAGGAATCCTCATGTCTGTTCACTCATAATGGATGCACCCTGGAAAACTTGCTAACCCTTGATATTTAATATTTAGAGGCCCTCAGATGTGCTTTTCCCATAACTGTGGGAAAGGTTGTAACAATGCTGGCAATCAAATCCTCATCCCTACAGCCTCCAACTAATTATTTACTCTCCTCCCTGAAAATTTACAGCAGTTCATTTCCAAGTGCTACTTCAGCCAAGGTTCTGGGCTAAATGCCAGTGCTCCCACTTGAGATCTTGATTCCAATATTGTGGCACAAGGTTTGACTCTTTCCAGGCAGAAACAACAGTCATTAAAAAATCTTTAGATTTAAAAAATATCCTCTTCCAGGTATGACTTAAAGCAACTCTAGCTCAGAGGTTTAGCCAAGATATCCAAGAACAAATGGATCTAAACATTTTCACTAAAAATTAAAAAAACCAAAAATGATGTGGTTTTAACAGCAATTTTATAGACATATATATTCAAAACTTTGGGAGCCTGATGACAATCCTTCATTTTGTGTTGTTTCAGAATTGAGCAATCCTAGACAAGTCACCAAGGGCAAAGCTGTAGTGAGAAAAACTTCAGAAGAGTTTCAGGTAGAAAAGGAAATGCATTGGGAGGAAGTTCCCACATATTTAAACTTATTTTAATCCAACTATCACCTCTGTTCCCTAACAAATGAACTCTCAATAATTAATATTATCCCTGTAATCTTCTAGGAAATATAATTCCTCAGGTGTTGCAGTGAATATTTCTAACCAATTCTGTCTGTGTGCTCTTCTCCAAAATCAGAGGAAATGCAACTGTGACAAATTCATCAGTATTTTAAACACAGTCACAAGAGAGGCTGCCTTTCCTATCTCTCTTCACTTTGGTGTGTTAATTTTTCCACTCAATTCATTAAAACAAAAAGTAAACAATTCCACTGAGATTTGCAGGGGTGCAGTGCCAAACACAAGTCAGTGTGCAAAAGTAGCCTCTAAGTTGTAGATAGTGAACCATACAAGAAGATGAAAAGGAAAAAAATTAATAGAAAAAAAATTAATCTCTGTCAGATTTTATATGCAAACTGCATACAGAGAGCTTGGGCAAATGTGCATTCAGAGTAAGTGACCAGGCAAAAAAATTGATAAAATCTGTAAAAAACTGAGTGTCCTGAACTCCAGGAATTAGCAGAGTTATTCAAGTATGTATGGTAATATTATCCTTTATTTCAACAGCAGAGCTCCCACTTGTTATAAAAGCTGTGTATTTATATTTTGCTAGAAAGTGCAGTTTAGTTTCTAGGCAGGGACGAAAAGCCTAATCTAACAAAATCTAACCTCTTAACTCCTGTTCAGGTTCACCTTCCCATAAAAGAACATGAATAAGAAATTAATGGGAAATTCAAGCCTTAATGGAAAGGGCATTTTGCTCTGGGCAGAGTTTATGTTGTGGAGTTTTATAATGGAAAGATATTTGAATTAGTGATATATAAATGCATCTCCTGGAGCAACTCAAAATATCAAGATTTGGAGGCTGGCCCTGTCTACCCTGTCTGACTACCACTGCTCCTCTAGAGGGATCAGGGCCTTATTTGACCTGTATCTGTCAACCCCTTTTGTATACTTTGGATTCTCAAGGAAACCTTGGTGAAGTTTTTCCTTTCCTCAAGGAAATGCTGGTGAGCATCATCTCCCAGCAAGAAAAAACATACATTGCATTTGTCTGTCTACATGCACAGTAGTAATATTTTAATTCAGAGGCTCCCACCTTAATCTCCATCTTAATCTGGAGAAAAGGAAGCTGAAGGAAGACCTATTGTTCTCTGCAACTCCCTGAAATAAGGCAGTAGTCAGGGGGCTGTCAGTCTCTTCTCCCAGGTAACAAGTGACAGGAAGAGGGGAAATGGCTTCCAGCCACACCCGGGGAGATTTAGATTAGATATGTAGAGAACTTTCATCATGGAAAGTGTTGTAAAGCATTGGAACAGGCTGCCCAGGGACACGGGGAAAATAACATGTGGAAGTGTCACTTGAGGACGTGGTTTAGAGGTGAACATGGTTGGACTTGATGGTCGTAAATATTTTTTCCAACCATTCTGTGATTCTGCCATCTAAAGTCTTAGACTGGGCATGTGATGGCAGGAAGATGATCTCATTACTGCTATGACCCAGAGCTATCTATTTTTCACATGTGGGGGTTTTTTTCTTATTAATTAATGCATTTAACACAAATATTAATGAATCACTCTGGGCCATCATTATGGTCAGATAAATTAAGGTGTTATCAAAGCACTGAATCTTTGCCAATTAACACATGCAGTGTGAAGCCAGTAATAAAACTGCACAGAAAATTAGGAATGACCAGTAGAGAGCACTTTAGTGGAACTGGATGCTCTGTGAATAAACTGCTGGAAGTTTGCCAAGATTTTATTTCCTTATTTGTCAAATTTGGATCTGAGAAATAAGTGGGAAAACTTTCCCTGAAAATTGCCTATGATGTGAAAATAAAAAGGAAAGATGAGCAGACATATAAAAATATTCCACAATGAGCTATAAACAGGTGTATGAGGAAAACAGCTTAAAAATTATTATTTTTATTCACATTAAAATATATGTTTCTCCCTCTTTATTCTTTCAATTAAACCAGAAACCAGAGATCCTCTGTGGCAAAACCACTTTTGAAAACTGCATTGGGAGTGTATGCTTATGGTGACACCAACTGTTTTGAGTAAAAAATAAAAAACTTTGATGCCTGATTAACAAGCCAAGTGTACTGTGGCAGCAGAAGAAGCTTTTGTGGACCCACTCTTGTAACAAAATGAATTGAGAGGTACCACTGGTCTTTGCCTACTTTTCATTGTTACCATACAATTATTTTTTAACTCCACTTAATCTGCCTCTCAGAACTCCTAAACAAAAGCACAGGTTTGCCCAGATCTCCAATTTTAGACATAGAAGTCAGGTACAAATTTGGACAGGTTGGTTAGAACAACTCCTTTGACTCTAGGGGAAGCTTAGCTTGATTAAACACCTAAATTTATGTAGAATGGGGAAACCCCTGCACTAAACTTACCTTCAGTTAAAACTAAATGAGAGGAGCTTCTCATCACCGCTAGTTCAGCTCAGGACTGAAATTGGTGCTATTGAAGAAAGAGTTTCAGCAACTTTATCTCTTGTCCATCCTGCCCTCCAGTTTTCCAGGTTCAATTCATCCACCAGACTGGACAGCGTTTCCAGTCACAGTTTGCTGGTGCTGCAGCCTCTGCTCCAGATTCTGCACTGTTATTAACCTGCTGAGTTGACTCAAGTTTGTTGTCTTGAGGAAAAAAAAAGAATCAGAGCACCCCAAAAATGGCTACTGCATAAGCAAGCAAGAATGAGAATAGGAAGAATATTCCTCATGTAAATCAACAGGGTCACAGAAACACTGCACCAGTGGGAAACCAAGGAGTCACAGATAAAGTTTTGAATAATTTGGTTTATTAGTTGATGGGGTTTTTTGCAGTTTTGTTTTTTATTCATTGGTGTTTCTAAACAGATTGGTCTCTTGTCCTGAGGCCAGCTGTCACGGCCTGGCCACACCTCTACAATTAAACTTCAGCTGGAAACCAGACAGGGAATCCATCCTTAGACTGCTGTAAAGGTGTTTGCACCACATAACCAAGGATGTAAGGATGTGATAAGTTCCCTGATATATGATGTGTTCTGCAAGACACACAGGCAACAGGATGATCTATCCAGCCATTCCAGCTATTTCAAATAGCAAAATCAGTATTTGGGGCAGTTAATATATTTCAGTCTTTATTTATAAGTACAGTTCATCTCTGTGCACTTTTTTTTGTTGTTGTTAATTGCCTGCCAAAACTTAAGCTGCATCTTGTTCATTACTCATTCAATTATAATAGAAGATGGATTTTGACTTTTCAGTTTCAGCTGCTGTTAGTAACTTCTGGGTAGAATTTCTCAGGAGTCTGTAACCTCAGCTTTCATAAGCAGCTTCTTGCCTCTTAGCTGCTTCTTTTGAGTAGCTGATTATGTTTCACTACATAAAATGTTCCTGTCAGTCACTTCTGACATGCAGATCTCTGAACTTTGTGCAAAGTGCAGTAAAGACAGCCTGCCCTCAGGAAGGGCATTAAAAACATTCCCTAAAATATCTGCACCTAATTCAGATCAGACAAACGTGCCACAGCCACTATCAACAATGACAATGTAGGGAGAGAGCCCAAGATGAAGCCAAAGCCAGAAGAAGTCAATCACAAATTAGCTTTTGGAGTCAGGTACATTTTTCATTTCATAATGCTGAAGCAAGTGTTACAGAATTATGGTGTGGCTCTCCCGCAGCTCCTGTGTCATATCTGTCAGCCCCATATTTCAGGGAGTCTTGTCAGGATCAGAGGAAACGTCAGTGAGGCGAACATTCCCAGCCTCCAACTAAGAGGCTGAATCAGCTGTAGCTGCTGAATGACCCCTGGATCAAAGTAAAAGTCTCACCTTGTAGACAAAATAAACAGTTATATTATTCAAATTTTAATAATGTGTGTCAATGAAGATTATCTGTGATAATAATAATAATAATAATAATAATAATAATAATAATAATAATAATAATAATAATAATGGCAGTCTGTTTATATCCCAAAATGCTAAAGCTTTCTTGTAATGTTAGTGGTACTCCAATAATTCTTAGGATAACAAACAAAAGTCTGATCCACTGAATAATATTTAATGATTAGATAAAGTGTGTCTATTATTCACCATGGGGAACAATGTCCTCTAAATATCAGTTCAAACAGAACCACCTAGTTTCCTCTTTTCACCTAGTTACACAATACCCCTAAAGAGTGATAATTCCTTTTATTTTCCGATATCACACTATATCCTTGATTTCTGATACTCAAGTACCTTGGGGCTATCTTAATGACCCTGTTCAGCCTTTACTTGAGTCAATAAAAAAATCCCCATGGACTTCAATAGGGCCAGAATTAATTCCAGACAGCTCTGTTTATTGGCAATATTTTTTCCCACTTATTCTATGAGACTTTTTGTATTCGTCCCAAAAGCATTTCAGCATGGCTGCTCCCCTTCAAATGAAGTGGCTGCATCCGCACTTCACAAGAGGAAAGGTCTCTGATATGTGCTACCCCTTTTCCCTGATGCTTGGGAGACTGCTAGTTAATCCAAGCCAAAACTTTTCCAGGAGCTCTTCTAACCTTGGGAGAGTGTGTGAGATCACTAGAGATGGCAGAGCAATGCTCAAGCTGTTTGCTGTTTAATTATTCCTTCGTAACTCCCCAAAATTCTCATTCTCAAAAATAACAATGACAACACAGCTGGAATCTCTCTAGCCCCTGAACTCCATGTGGCTGCTCCCAAACATCTCCTGTCCCACCAAAAACCTGTCCTACAACCACAGTGTGTGTCCTCTACACAGCTGAACTCAGCCTGCTCCTGGGAGGAATACACACAACCCATATATAAATACTGGTCTGATTTCAATGTGTATTTTCTGTATATATTTAGAGGTCTGTGTTATCCACACAAGGATATTGTTCCCTGCATTCCAGTTTATTCCCTTTTATTATTCCAGTTTCTGCTCTGCAGAGAATCTGTCAGATCATTAGGAGCAATTGTTCTAATTTCATCCCCATGCTGAGGGGGCAAGGTGGCACAAGGAGTGGAAATGTTTTGGTTTCTTTCAGGTGAGTTTTGGTTTTCTTACATCTAATACATGAGGGTTTTTTTCCTATACTCCATCTGAAATCATGGAAAGCCACTATTTCCAGGTTGGTGAAATTACAAGAATGAGAAAAAAGGGAGAGGGAGGATTTTAATAGCAGGGATCAGTCCAGTGCAATAATCAAACCAGAGCAGCAGGCCCTGTAACCTCTCACAACAATTATTAACTTGTGCCTTGAAAAAATTAAACAAATTGTATGGATAAAAAAAGGGAATAATTTCATCTGTGGTTACACAATATCTTACAATATGACAGCTTGGGGAGCTTTCAAAGAAATGATCAGCTGTCTGGAAAATAAATATTTATTTTTTTATAACTTGGTGAAACACAGTAGCTAATTTGTGGCTAAAATTTTCAAAATATGAACAGTAAAATTGACATAATTAGATACTTAACAGTCTGGCATCAGTTTTGTTCCCACTAATGAATTATCTGTCTGAGGACTCAATTAATAAAAAAATTAAAGGATGATAATGTAATTAACACTAATCAATATTGGTTTACAGAAAATAAATGTTGTCAAATAAACTTGTTTTTCTTCCTTTTAATGAGATGACAAATTTGATCAAGTTCTAGAGCACATTTAACTAGCCACCAAAAGGATCTGACTACAAATATAACAATCCATCAAAATGCTAAATGCCATAAATGCATATAAATCTATCTATTTGATCCAGAAATGGATGAAAAAGATAAAATAATGATTAAATATGAAAATTCCTAAGAGAGTTTCAGGTTTCAGTTCCTGCTCTGGCAATATTTTATATGTTCATTGATGAGAATAAATAATATCATTGATGACAATGTTTGTAATTTGACTGAGAGCTTGCAGAAAAACTGATTAAGGGGAAAAAATGTACCATGATATGGATTATTCAACAAGCTGGATGTCAGTAATCAAGTCATTAAAAGATGAAAATGGAATCTTAGAAGAAAATCTTGGAAGAAAATACACTGTCACAGGTATGAAGCAGCAGCACATGGAATATGAAGCTCATTTCTGACACATCCCTTTCATAAAGCTGTTGGTGAGATGAATAAAGTGATGTGGCATCCCTGGTGTCACTAAAGCATTGTCTGAATCTTTACAGAAAATACCTGAGCTCCTGGTGGACACCCAGCTGGGTATGAGCCAGCAATGTGTCCTTCACTCCCAGGTGGAAAAGGAATGTCCTGGGCTGCACTGGAGGTGCTAGAGGCAGCTGGGAGGGGATCATTCTCCTCTACCCAGCTCTGGTGAGCTCTCAGCTGTGTCCAGTTCAAGGCTTCTCGGTGCCAGAGGGACAAGGAACAAACTGCAGAGTGTCCAACAAAGGACCCCTGAGGTGATTCATATTCTGGAGCATCTCTCATGGGGAAAGGCTGAGAAAGCTGTGACAGGTTAGCCTTGAGAAGAGAAGGCTCAAGGGGGATTTTATCCATCCCTAAATCCCTGAAGGGAGAGTACAAAGCCAGGCTCCTCTCAGTGATGTCCAGTTAAAGGACCAGAGGTCAAGTGTATCCAGGGTGGCCCTGCTTGAGCAGGGGGGATGAACCATGCTGGCCTCCAGACATCCCTTCCAACTTCAGTCATTCTGTGATCCTGTGAAGTATAACAGAATCTACATAATCTGTGTAATGAAAGGCATAACAAGCCTAATTTATTCATCTTAACAGCAAGGTGATACAGGGAACTAACTGCAAGAGTTAACAGATACATCCTATCAAAAGATTTTACTGTTCAAGGATTCCCTTTCCATAAAACCCTGAATTGAAAACAGACATATTTTTATCAGATGTAGCAATTAAGAAAGATATAATGTATTAAATGAGGCAAAGACTTTATGTCCATGGCCTTAAAACCAAGACATTGTTATTATTGGTGCTTCTGCAGGAACACTGTGGCTCATCCAACAGTTGTTCCATGCAGATTTTCTGGCCCATGTTCTGCATGAGTTACATTAACTGAGCAATTGCAGCTTTTGTTTCCACCAAGCTGTGATCCTCCCACGTTCCTGGTCTATCTTGTGGCTATTTTCATGACTTGCACAAAATAGATTTGCTGCTCTACTTTAGACTAATTCCACATTCAGAGGATACACAAATGGAATCCCCTAGGGAATGAGAGAAGCTGACCAAACAGCAGCACCCTTCATTTGCACAAGAGATCCTACATGGCATAAGGAATGCTGACATCATCTCGGGTTTCCGAGGTATTAGAAACTCTCTTTTTTCCAGCCCCTTGACTGAAGAAGAAGTCGAGAGTCGTTGGTTCTGGTTTTCAAGGTTGTTTATTTTTTCTCATCTATTACATTCTTTTTCAGACCTGCTGAGGTCTGTCTGGCAGGTCAGTTTGTGGCACACTGACTGCCCTTGGGGTGCTGTTATCTTTTTATACTAAAAACTACATGTACTTTATTTACAATAATCTTCCAATACCTATCACCTATGTTAGGCAGTCTGTCTCTAATCTAAACCAATGCAGAAGTGCCACCATCACCCAGAAGATGGAGGCTAAAAAGAAGGCAAGAAGAACAAGAAGAACAGGATGTGCCCAGATTCCTCCATCTTGGCTCTTGAACCCCCATTCTAAATCCCCCAAAATTCTACTTTTTCACCCTGTGACAAATTAACTATTATTCTACTCAAACTCTTGTGGCTTGTAAATCTTCACACAAAGTTGGTAATTTTTTCCATGGGCTAAAATCAAAGGCACAAATGTCTTTGACTCAGTGCCAAGGTCTCTGAGCCCCTTGCCAGGGTCTCGAGTCCTCCAAGGCAGCCAGAGGAATATCCTGGGTTCCAAGAACCTCATAGGAAACTTTTGCTGGATGTTGTTCTTGGTGCTGCAACATTGATCCCTTTTGTTTTTGTCAGGTGTCTTCCTGATGTTCCTGCCTCTGGGATGTGATCAGGTTGGTTCTGATTAATTGTCTTCAAAGCCAGGCTGGACAGGGCTTGGAGCAACCTGCAGTGGTGGAAGGTGCTCCTGCCCATGGAAGGGGGTTGGAATGAGATGGGTTTTAACGTCTCTCCCAGTCCAAACTATTCTGGGGTTCTATCATTCTATAAATCATGATTAGCAACAAACAAGGTAAATCAAAGTGGAGTTTCAGTAAAGAAATTGGTGTGGACAAGGTCATGCTCTCAGGATCAATCCAATTAGGGCTGGGAAAGGGAAGCATCCTCCTAAATTCCAGTTCCCCTCTCCACTACACTAATTAAGGTCCCTTCATTTACACCCCATATGCTTTTAAGAGTATTTCTGGTTTGTGTTTTCACTGAAGTTTTACAGATTAATCATCTTATAATCAACACTAGTTACAAGAGAGGTTTTATTAAAAAGCAAAGACTGAAACAAGGTTGGTCATTCAGAGAACTCTGATACTGCACTTGTGATTCCATCATAAGAGAAAACTCAGGGTAAAGCCCCTGTAAAAAAAGTAGACCCTCAAAAAAATTAGTGCTTACCTTTTCAGTGAAAAAACTGACCACGATGAACATTAATAACAAAGAACAATGTTGTCAAAATGGAACAGCAATTCGGAGAGTTATTTTTTAAGGAGCATTGTCATTACATCTTTAGGAAAGTATTCTGAAATGCCCTAAACAAATCTGTTTATCAAAGTGCAGATTTTCATATTTTTTGAATTGTACTCTTCAGGTAGCAAAATCAAATCATTAAATGTTCATTTCAAAACTCAGAGTGGGAAAAATGCTAAAATTTGAATTTTCAAATTTCTCATTTTGGTAGCGGAGAACAAAATGTTTAATTTCAGAACTGTTAAAAATTATTCATTTACACTTGCTCATTCTTATGCCTGTTAGGCAGGAAACATTGACTTTTATTGTGCTTCTGCATTTATAATATGAAAGGAATGATATACAATTACCTTAGGAATACAACTCTAAATTGCATTTCTATATTAATATTAATATCATGTTCTATAACTAGAATGAATATTTCATGGAAAGCGGTGAGGATGCAGTTAACCTAAACCAAACAAGTTTGTGCCTAATTTTTAGGTTCTATCTGAATTATTTGCTGTGACTTAACTAGCACAGAGTAGTTTATTTCCATATTAATAAAGTTTAAGTGACTGAATGGACTCTAAATCAAAGTGATCCTATTGATTCAGACTCCTGGGAACAGTGCCTGGTCTTTCCTGCCCCTCAAACTGTGCTTGGAAGCTGCCTGAAATTTCTGATATGAGCCAAAACCATGCCAGGATCCTGAGGAATAGGAAAATTGAGTAATCAGAAATGTTGGGAAGGGGAGGGAAGGGAAGGGAAGGGAAGGGAAGGGAAGGGAAGGGAAGGGAAGGGAAGGGAAGGGAAGGGAAGGGAAGGGAAGGGAAGGGAAGGGAAGGGAAGGGAAGGGAAGGGAAGGGAAGGGAAGGGAAGGGAAGGGAAGGGAAGGGAAGGGAAGGGAAGGGAAGGGAAGGGAAGGGAAGGGAAGGGAAGGGAAGGGAAGGGAAGGGAAGGGAAGGGAAGGGAAGGGAAGGGAAGGGAAGGGAAGGGAAGGGAAGGGAAGGGAAGGGAAGGGAAGGGAAGGGAAGGGAAGGGAAGGGAAGGGAAGGGAAGGGAAGGGAAGGGAAGGGAAGGGAAGGGAAGGGAAGGGAAGGGAAGGGAAGGGAAGGGACCTAAACCCCCTCTAATACTTGGGCTAAACTCCCTGAAAGCCACAATACAGTGTATGAACAAACTGAAGGGAGAATCCAGGGAATGGAGTAACTCCAGATCCATTATGAGCAATTTTAGGAGCCTGAAATGCATTTCCCCTATAGATGCAGTTTGCTGACTTTGCTGTCTTCTTTCATGTACCCAGAATTTTTTCTCTCCCTAAAGCATTGCCTGTGGTCATATTTTCCGAGCGCCTACTGCAAGAAAGCAAGTTAAGAGAGTGAAGAAATTAAAAAGCAAGGGGGCTGGGAGTGATACTTGAGGAAAAAAGTTATATTCTCAAAACAGATAATGGGCCATGTCTTAATTTTTCTTCTCTCCCTTTAAAACTAATTAACTCTCTTCTGACATGAAAATTAAATATAGCATTTGCTCTGTTGCTTGCATCCTAAAATGGAAAAAGTGTATTTCCTCACATGAATATAATTTAAAGATTGGGGTTTTTTTGCTAAATTATATACAAATACTTTTTAGCCACACAAATATAGCTGAACTAAATTAAACTAATAAAACTGGAATCTCCTGACTTCCTGACATTTTAAATATTCACTAAAACTAAGACCTCCCTTTAACGGGTGCAGTTTGCCCAGTCTTGATTTTTTGGCTCTATTTAGGTATAGGAGGGTTGTTTGGGAATGGAAAAAATAGAGACATAAAAAGGATATGTTTTATTTAGATACTCAAGCTAATTTCAGTGATGGTCCATATCCCATGAAAGATAACCTGTTATGACTGATTTCAAATTTTCAAGGAAACAAGTTCAGCAACTTTTCAGTGTGTTTTGTTTGGCTTCCAGGAGGAAGAAGGTTTAGAAAGGATTAATTCACTTTCAAAAGGTGGATGTGGAGACAAAGGATAACCATGCAGCAGTCAGAGCAGCACTTGAGAGTTCTCAGCCTCCCCTTTGTGTTCCAAGGGATAAATCACCCATAAAGTCTTCAGTTTAATGCTCTATCACCTAACTCCTGCTTTTCCTGTCAGTCATGGAATGCTGGGAAGTTGGCACTCAGTATTCAAAGAGATTTTGGTCTTGAGACAAGGAAACACAAGGCAATAACACAGGCAATCCAAGCTCAGCTGGTTGGGCAGTACAACCTGAGCGAGGCTTAACTTCTGAAGTTCACTCAGCCTTGAGCTGAGCTCAGATCAAAATAAAGATTAAAGGGCACTGGAATGAGAAAAAGAGTCCTGAAATGTTCTTCATTCTTAACCTGGGAGATCTGATTGCTGTTTCAGCTCCAGATGGTTTGGGGTCTGCAGAACAGTTCTGAAAAGGGGATGCCAAAGCTGCATCCCACCCCACCACATCGCCTCAAGGTCAGGGTCCTTGTTGGCATCGTGTACCTGGATTTCTTGTGGGGAAAAAAACCCCAGGCAGTGCAGAGGGATAAATCACATGAATTGCAAACAAAATTAATCTTGGATGCAAGAGTTCTCCTCAGTATAGTAATGCAAGAACTCTTGGAAGGGCTTCATTTTCCAAAGAGGCTGTGTGAGGTTTGGTCTGGGAGAAACTGAGCCTGACCCATCAATGTGAGGGTTCACCATTTGGGGTTCCTGACATCAAAAATGGGTCACTAAATGGGTACCAGAGAAAAATGAGTGATGTTTGAGCTAATTTTTTTATCACAATTAGGCAAAATCAGTGGCTTCAGTTTTAGACCCCTCAATAAAAAAAGGTGCTGGAATGGGTCCAGAGTATGGAAACGAAGCTGGTGAAGGATGTAGAGAACCTGTCCTGTGAGGAATTACTGAGGGACCTGGGGGTGTTAAATGTGGAAAACAGTTTGGACATGTCCATAAGGGTTCAACACATGCGACTGAGCTTTCCTGCCTTGTTAAATTCTGCTCTAGGTATCCTTCCTGCTGCTGGGTTTGGTAATGTCCTTCCCTGAAGAAAGCACTGGTGGGTTTGGGAAAATGTAAAATAATGGAATAGAATTATTATCAGGGTCTGTAATGACAGAGCAAGGGGTTTAAACTGAAAAAAAAGACAGATTTGGACTAGATAAAATGAAAGAATTTTTCAATTAGGATGGTGAAACACTGTTACTGGTTTTCCAGAGAGGTGATAGATGCCTCATTTCTGGAAATGTTCAAGGCCAGGTTGGACAGGGCTTGGAGCAACCTGACATAGTTAAAGACATCCCTGCTCAAGGCAGGGGGTTGGAGTAGATTACCTTTAAAGTCCCTCTCCAATCCAAATTATTCTATCATCCTACAATTGTATGGTTCCGTGAAAACCCTTGTTTTTCTGGAGATGGTTTTGTCTGGAGATGTAGTAGGAAACACAGATTTAACAGCAAACGTTATGAAAAGCTGGATTTTTAAGAGAAGAGTCTTGGTATTACTCACAAAGAAAAGGTATAAAGTGGTCATCAAAGCAATGATTTTGTAAATCTATTAGTAGGCTGGCAGTAAATTTCAAGACGCTGGCAATGCTAATTAAAAGCTTTACAATTAAAAATAAGCTTTTAAATAAAAAGTACTGATTTCTTAAATACATGTGAGAACATACAGAAGAAAAATATCAGGAGAAAAAAGAGCTGGTTTGGAGGAAAAGGTATCAAACATGTTCAAAAAGCTTGGATTTTACCAGAACTCGGAAATCTGCCTTTCTATGAGCTCAGCGAGCAGCAGAGGGCGCTGGGATAAACGGATTTCTTCTAAACTCCAGCCAACAATACGGATTTTCTGGGAGCGGAATACTGAGGGAGATAGACTTTTATTTATAGAGATCCATGATTAAATTTAGAGATCCAGATTTAAACGGCAGAGCAGGAATTAATGCCCATTTCTGAAACAGGGCCTTGATTAGGGGCAGACAAAATTAAAAAAAAAAAAAATCAAATGAACAAACAAACAGAAAAAAAAACCCCAGAAAATAATTCTGAGAAAAGCATATGAGCTAAAGGTAGCATAACTTATTGAATTAAAATTAATTTTTTTCGAGTTCTCAACAAAATAGACATCCTGTTATTGTGGCTTCTTTCCTTCCCAGGGCTATAAACAGATATTTCATTGTGATAATTAGGATATTCATCCTCACTTTATTCTGCTGTTACTCACTATTATTCTACTAATACTCACTATTCTATAGTGAGTAATACTCATGGTATTGAACATGGGGTATGAAAGATTTATTCTGATTTTAAAGTAGAGGTTGAAACACCGAATGGCCTGCTAATCAAAAATCAATGTAAATAAGAACCTGCAAATTTATCCTTAAGGAGCAAAGATGATATCAGCATAACTTCTAGCAGAGGAAATATTTGAGTGTTTGTAATTGCCAAATATGGACCTGGACCTCTTGGAGCAAGTCCAGAGTAGAACACAAAGATGCTCTGACGATTGGAGCAGACAGGCTGGGTGAAGAGGAGGGTCCCGGGAGACCTTGGAGCCCTTTCCAGTGCCTAAAGGAGCTCCAGGAGAGCTGGAGAAGGACTCAGCACAAGGGGCTGGAGGGACAGGGCAAGAGACAATGGCCTTAAAAAGAAAGAGAGGAGAATCAGAATGGATATTGGGAAGGAATTGTTCGCTCTAAGGGTGGTGAGACCCTGGCACAGGGTGCCCAGAGAAGCTGTGGCTGCCCCTGGATCTCTGGAAGTGTCCAAGGCCAGGCTGGACGGGGTTTGGAGCAGCCTGGGACAGTGTGAGGTGTGTCAGGGGCGTGGATCGGGCCGATCCTTGAGAGCTCCGATCCGATCCGAGCCGCTGCGGGGAGCGAGTCCCCATCAGAGGGCGCCGCTGCCCCGCTCAACGCGCTCCGAGCTCCGCGGGCACCGAGCGGGCAGCGGGGCTCCCTCCGCCCTGGGCACGGCCACGGAGAAAGATATCCCAAAACAAACCCCAAAATGATAATTAAAAAAAAAATATTATGTGTAGATATATAACATATTCCTTTGCCGTCGTACCTGCCAGGCTGAGACATCTCGCCGCTGGAAAAAAACCCCGATGTTTTCCTTGGAAAAGATCAGAAAAGCGCAACACACACTGCCGGGAAAGGACTGGTTTTCTGGTTTTCCCCCTTTTTTTTTTTTTTTTTTGTTTGTTTGTTTGTTTGTTTGGTTTTTTTTTTTTATTACTTTGGAAAGTATGGGTTGTGGTGGTCAGTTTTGGTTTCATATGTCGCCTTTTGGACGTAGGGTTCATTGCACGTTTGAGGGATAAATCGGTGCAAGTGTTGCCGCATGGGATTGCTGAATTAAACTGGGGGTGCAAAACAAGTGCAAAAATAAAATGTGAAGGACTTACTTTTCCAAATGAGCTCCTGTTTGTTTGTCATGCTTTGCAAATGCAAGACAAATGCAATAATAATGGGGTTTAAAAGTCAGGATTTACTGCCTATACCAATATGTTAGCAAGGAGACAGTGGACGCCAAATCTATTTTAGTCTTCTTTTTTTTCACTCCCCTCCCCTCCCCTCCCCCAGCTCTCAGAACGTATTTAATTCAGGGTGCCACGGAATTGTGGAGCATTAGCAGCCACGAAGCTCATTCACTCTGCCCTGTGCCAGCCTTCATGACTCAAAGACTTCCACAAAAGTGATGGCAAACTGTCCCTTTACGAGCTTGGTATTTTTCTAAGAGGGCCATTCAGATCTATAGGTGCATAAGCGTGGCTGCATGGATATCTCTGTACATCCCCATGCAAACAGTTCATATCCTTTCTCCTTTTCCAGCATTTTTTCACCCTATTGCCTCAGCTGAAATGATCAGTCCAACCCACTCAAAGATGTGCCCTTTTTCTGCTCCTCCTCAGTGCAGCACTGGCTGTGCTGAGAACAAAACCTGGTATCTGCTTTAATAACTTCTGGCAACACCGTTGTCCAACTCGTGCTGTAATATCTGGCTGCTGTTTGCCTCTTGCCTTTTGTGGGTTGAGACTTTAGGAGAAGATGCACACTGAGAAATGGGGAGGGCTGGCAGGGTGGTATAGAGGCTGACAGGGAAAAGGATGAATTTATACTTTCTGCCTTAATTTGAGGCCAAAGCGAACAGAAAAAGCAAAGCCCACCCTTCCCACCAGCCAACCACACACCAGCAAATGTGTCTCCTGATGAAGTTCTCCTCGTTTCCGAGATTATATATATATATATACATAAAAGCATCTTTACCTGTTGGACCTTTGAAAGTACAAAGGACATTGTGCACTTTCCCATAGGATCCCGTGCAGAATAACAAAGATTTGTAGGAACCTTATAGGAAGAGCTTGAAATTTCCAGAGACAGGACCTTGAATTTAGAAACACCTTCTTTCTCTCTGTCTTTCTGCCTCTGTGCCTCATTTTTTTTCCCCCATCTTTTTTCCCCGCCTGGTGCACCAGCCCACTGCAAAGCTCGATTGTTTCCTTTCAAAGGCAGAGATGGGCTCTGCTGCTTGTGTCGGCTCTTTGCCGCTCAACGCGTTAAAAAAATCGGACAATGCGAAGGAAGGTTTGCCTGAGGGAGGAAAAAAACAAATAAAGGTTAAAACTGGTCTAACTCCTCCTATCCCCTTCCAAACCGAGGGCTACCCGGGAAATGCACAAATCCAACTCTATTTTTAATCGTTTTCTGAAAGTACTAAACGCTATTCAAATGTGTGCACAGAAGGGTTTGCAAAACTCCCATTTTTTCCCTTTATTTTTTCCCCCACATTAAGTATTTCTAAGTTATAAAATATACAGCCCAAGCCTGAAGTCTAAGGCTTTCCAGTGGAAATCATTGATCTAAATTTGCTCCTTTTAGATTTGCTTGAATGTACTTTGATGAGACGCTGTTTTGGTGTTTAACTGCATATGAGAGGATAATTTCTGGACATGTAAATAAAAGCATATTGCATGTGGGGAAAAGCATCATATCTCGTTGTAAATGATGAATCACTTAGTGCAGAGGCAACTTATCCTTTATTTTATCATAGGGAGGGTTGAAAAAATATTAATTTAATTTCATCTATCTATCTATCTATCTATCTATCTATCCATCTATCCATCCATCCATCCATCCATCCAACCATCTACTAAAATAGCAGATATATGCGCTGCATAATGTGTGTATTTAATCCTCTATACCAACATATATATGTGTAAATGTATAACTAGATTCACATATATGCATTTAAATACACTCCTATATAAACTAAGCAGGTTAACGTGCACATGTGCATATGTAACATGCAGTCTCCATGTGCCCACATGTGGAAGAATATATATAATTTACATATCTAAATGTGGCGACTAATATGTCTATACATGGGGAAAAGTTGCCTGTTCAGAGATTTACGTGTGTGTGGGTGCCTGTATGTGTAAATCTGTGATGGTGCAGCTCTGTGTGTGTATACATTTTATATGCCTGCATATAAGTCTCTATATGTGTGTATATGTCTATATCTAGTCACATATATGTCCCTAGCTATATGTAACTGTGTAACAGATAATGTTTTTTACTATCCCATTGAGGTAAGCTTCTGCAGCCTATTGTTTCAGACAACAGATATAAGTTGCGATGGAAGAGGAACGTCGGATTTGGTGTCTGTCCCCCATTTCCAATTATAGATGGATCATTACAGACAGAGAAGTACTGAGAATCCAGACATCTGCTCTTCACATGAATGCACTCACCTCCTAGAGAACAGCCTGCCATCATGCTCTGGAAACTGGTTGAAAATGTCAAGTATGAAGATATCTATGAGGTGAGTATATAATATGCATATGAGTAAGAGAGTATATGTATATTTAAATATACATCTAGCATATAGATACAGGCATGGCTATATAATGCATATATAGCTCTACATATACATCCAGGCAGAAATAGAGACATACAGCAGCACACACGAATATAGAGATGGGAAACAGAGAGTAAATGCTTAAATGCTTATTTATTTGCATATTTGTATTCAGCATGCCAAGTCCTAAACTTTTTATTTTTTTTTTCATGGAAAAGCTGTTTGATGCGATTTAAAACATCAAAGAAATGATCTGGGGATTGGAATGAGGCAACTTAAAGGCAAGAGTTTGATTGTTTAGATCTCCAATTATATATAATTCGATTAAATATGGACAAATGTTGAGGAAAATGTTTAAAAGAGAGAAAAAATAGAAAAGAAACACAATCCGGTATTCAGGGACTGGATGCATTTCTTTCTTTTATTTTTTACTTTGCAATTCCAAGCTCAGATCAACGCGAATATGGATTTTTTTTACTATTTTTTTTTCTTGTTTTCACCATCGGATACATTTTTTACGACTTTTTAATACCTCTACACCCACAGATAAGATGTGCATGTGTACATATAGTGGCATTAATTAAGCGGCACATACATTCTAGTGCGTGTGCGAGTTCTCACGCCCGAACCGATACAGAGGCAGCTCCGCATAGTCCGCGGACAGAAAAGTTGTGAGCTTTATCCAGACCTTATTTTCGAGGTTAAAAAGCAAACCAAGGGGGGAGGAAAAAAAAAATCACAGCTCAAACACTGCGAAACCTTTCTTAATTTTGCACGGTTTCCTGAGCCGGATCTTTCCTAAACGGGCTCCGCGAGTGTGTTCCTTGTAAGTTAAACCGGCGTGCGGGGTTTTCTCAGAAACGAGAGGGGGAAAAAAAAAAACCACTGAAAAGATGAGTGAGGATGGCGCTCCACAAAATAATATTCTAATTCTTTTTCTATTGTTTTTATTTTTTAATTGAGTGGGAGGCGTTTGCAGGGCGATCATGGGGGGAGATTTTCAGAAGGGCGCAATCCGCCACCTCCAGCGCCGGAGCTGCTCCGAGGGGAGGCGGCCGGGCAGGGACCGGGGACAGGGAAGGGACCGGGGACAGGACAAGGGCCGGGATGGACTGGGCGCTGAGCAGGGAGCGGGGACCGAGCAGGGGCTGGTCAGGGACGTGGCAGGGTCTGGGAAGGGGCTGGGGATCGAGCAGGGATCAGCGACGGAGCAGGGAGCGGGGAGTGAGCAGAGGCCGGGAAAGGACTGGGCACTGAGCAGGGAACGGAGACAGGGCAGGGGCTGGGAGCCGGGCAGGAGCCAGGTGGGAATCGGGCAGGAGCCGGGTGGAACAGGGCAGGAGCCGGGGTGGGATCGGGAAACCACCGGGGACTGGCAAGCACCGGGCAGGCGCTGGGTACCAAGGAGAGCAGGGATGGGATCGGGAAACCACCGGGGACTGGCAAGCACCGGGCAGGCGCTGGGTACCAAGGAGAGCAGGGATTCGGAGCCAGGGGCTGGCTGCAGGGCAGGGGCCGGGGGTCGGGCAGCGGACGAGTGCTGGGAAGCGGTCGGGCAGGAGCCGGGCAGGGCTGGGGTCGGGAAGCGGCCGGAGCCCCCCGGGAAGCGCCGTCGGGGCCGCCCCGTCCCCAGCCCCGCCGCGCCTCCCCTCCGGGAGAGCCTCGGCACTTACAGAGGGGAAACTCCCGGGAAAAGCGCAGAAAGAGAGCGAGGGAAGGCACAGCTCCGGCTGCTCCCGGCCCGAGGAAGGACGGGATGGAGGGAAGCGGGGAGGGGACGCGCCGGGAGAAATGTCTCACTCCTAAAAGCTGCCGTCAGGCTAATTACCATCGGGAAAAAACAGCATTTGCAGAAGGAGCAGAGAATGAGCACACACGCGTGTGTGTGTGTGTGTGTGTCTGTCTGTCTGTCTGTGCGTGTGTCTGTGCGTGTCCCCAGCCCGCTGAGCCCTCGCTGCTTTTCCCTCCCCGTCTCCCGGCACAGCCGGGCCATTGTCTCTGCCCGCAGCAGCAGGCGACAAAACATCTCCCGTCCCCGCTGCCGAGGGATGAGGGATTTTTTTTCCACCCTGCTTTTGATGGGGAGTCCTAAGGCGCTGTGGATTTACGGACACCCACGTCTGTAGGTTGCCGTGGGAGAGAAGAGCTGGGGGAGCGGTCGGATGGGATTTGGCCGCGGGCAGGGTGGATCCTAACTTGGGGATGCGCTCCAGGGCATTTTGTAACGCGTAGCCTCTCCAAAAAAAAAAAAAAAATGTTGTCTTTTTTTTTTTTTTTTTTTTTTTTTTTTTTTTTGTAAGGCCTTGGACCCTCTAGATTTATGTTTTAAAATATTTCTCTCTCTTCTTTCCGATGTATAATTAATAACGCGATGGTAGAGGCGTCTCAGCCACTTAAACTGAATCTGTTCTTAAAACAAAAGTGTGTGTGTGTGCGTGTGTGTGTGTGTGTGCGTGTGCGTGCGTGCAGGGGGGGCAGCTCTGGGAAGTGTGAGTCTATTTAGGAAGGAACGTAAGTTGAACTTTAACAGAAATGGCAGACAGTCCAGTTGAACGGGTTCCTGCAACATCAAAAAGGTTTTATATCGCCCCTGGCTTTGCCTCAAAACTATAAATTTACTATCCTTTAAAATTCACTCCATGCATTTCACATGCATTTCGCACAGATCTATGTACGTATATATTATTTTTTTTTCATATCAGGCGGTAGAAAGATGATTCAGACAAAAAAAATAGTGGAGCCCAACAATGCAGATTCAAGTATTTATTTGGCTATTGAGAATAAATATGATCTGTAACACGCACCAGAAAGGCTTAATCTTCACTGTAAATAGACGTATGTTACAGTGACTGCACATTTCTTCTTCCATTTCTTTAAAAAATACCAAAAAAAAAAAAAAAAAGAAAAAAAAGAAAAACCTCTTTTTTCTTCATTATTACCTTGAAAACCCCAACACCAAACTGCAAGAACAAAAGCACCAAAGGCAATCAATTCCTCGTATTAGGAATAGTATAATTAAATATATATTAAAACGAAAAGGAAATATACTTTTCTCCTCCTCTTCTTCTTCTTCTTCTTCTTCTTCTTTTTCTTCTTCTTCTTCTTCTTCCTCTCCTCCGCCTCAAGCATTGCTTCATTTCGCTTCCTTACTCCAGCTCAGCACTCTCCACTTTCCGCATCTTCCTCCGCTCGAGTTAATTGAAGTTCTGCCTCTTCCTCGCTAAACTTTTTCCCCCCTCTCCCTCTCCCCAAACTCTGCCTCTGCCAGCCCCCCTCGTCTGATTACATCTAGTAATTCTCCACTGAATGAACGTCATTTACAATAGTAGGGGAGCTCTCGAGCTGGCTGCCAGCTTCACGCTCCATTTGGTCCTGCATTCTCCCTTTAAAGTAGTCGTGTAATATTAATAGTCATGAATATCAATTATTATGAGGCGGTGTAGAGAAGGAAAGGGAGGAAGGGGTAGCGGAGCAGTCTGAGCCTAGCCTTGGGTTGAAGAGGATTGTATTTGGGAGCTCAAAGGCAAAATAAGAAAAAAAAAAAAAACAACAAAAAACCAAAACAAACAAAAACCAAAAAAAAAAAAAAAAAAAAAAAGGAGGAAAAAAACCCCGAGAGGGAGGGGTAAATCATATATGCAGATAGAGGTTTCCAGGCTCGGTTTTGGGGGCACTGGTCTTTTTTTTTTTTTTTCTTTTTTTTTTAAACCTTTTTTTTTGATGGATAGACTTCGAAATATCTCAAGCTGTTCTCCTGTGTCCAACACGTCCCTTTGCAGATCTCCTTGATATTTTTTCCCTCCAATTGTTAGTATTATCACCATTATTTTATTTTTAGCTATTACAAGACTTTTTTTATTTCCAGATGTTAGTCCACACCTATTCCGCCATGGTGAGTTTGGATCCATGTTGTACTAGAATTGCATGTTCTCTCTCTCTCTCTCGATCTGTTGTGTCTCTCTCTCCCTCTCTCTGTCTTTTTAAACGCCTTTGGCTTGGTAATTTAGCACAATAATTGGAGGAGGCTTGCAGCTGCTTCTCCCTTTTTGCATTGTGTGTTCCCGATTTGAGCTAGGGGAGTCTGGGGGGGAGAGCAGGGGGAAAAAGAACTTTTTTTCCTTGTTGTTTTTCTTTTTTTTTTTTTTTTTTTTTTTTTTTAAGCCATGTGTGCCATTGCTTGTGGGGGTTTGAACGACACTTTGTGGAATAGATATTTTTCTTGTTTACTTTAACCTCGCAGCTTCAGTGCGTTGGAGTTGGACAAAACTCCTCTCCCACCTTTTCTCTGAAGCCTGGACACGCTCCCCCCACCCCCTGTCCCCCCCACACACCCCAAAGACTTTTCATTACAATTAACCCCCACCCCATTCTCCGGAATATAATATTGGAAAAGGAAACAAAAGACACTGGAAGTTGCTGCAGAAATCATAGCGTCTGGATATGTTCAATACCGATGTTTCATTTTTATTTTATTTGCTTTTTTAAAATTATTTTTAAGGGGTAGACTCCCTTTAAGCAAAGATTCCCTGTAATTTTTATTTTGGCTTTCTTTTTTATTTTTTTTTCTTTTCCTTTTTTATTTTTTTTTTTCTTTTTCCCAAGTCCATTTTCACACAACTTCTCCCCTCGGAGTCTTCCGAGATGTGCAACTTTGTTTTTGGGCTTTTCCACGTGAAAATGGGTTGGTGATTTTGAGTTACAGGACTTGAGCAGAGGGAATAAACAGATGTTGGGAAACTTTAGGCAGGAGAAGGGGTGGGTTGTCTGGATAGACGGGTGGTTTGGTGCTCTTAATTTTTTAATGTTCTCTTTTTTCCCCTTCGGTTTGATTTGAGGGGGCTGTGGATTGGGAATTATACTACTGGTCTGAAATCGCAGATCATACATGTATTCGGAGCACTACTCCTACATTTTTAATTATGACATTTAGCAATTCTCCCTCACACCCCCTCCCCTTCCCCCTCCTTGATAGTTCCTGGGAATAGACACGACGTGGGCGCAAAACATTGGAATATTTCTAATAAGTGGAGGGAGAAGGGGGCACACCTGAATCCCACTTTCCAGCTGTTTACATCTTATTTTACTTTATTTAACTCCGGGGGTGGGTTTGTGCTCTTTTTGATTTTTAGTGGGTTTTTTTTGTTGTTGTTGTTGTTGGTTTTGGTTTTGGGGAGTTTTTTTTTTCTAAAAAAAGTCCTCTTTTTTTTGTTGTTGTTGTTTGTATGTCGTTCCGCCCGTAGGACCGGCATGATGGAGTGCCCAGCCACAGTTCCAGGCTGTCCCAGCTGGGATCCGTCTCGCAGGGACCCTACTCCAGCGCTCCTCCGCTCTCTCACACCCCATCCTCGGATTTCCAGCCGCCTTATTTCCCACCCCCCTACCAGCCTCTTCCTTACCACCAAAGCCAGGACCCTTACTCCCATGTCAATGACCCCTACTCCCTGAACCCCTTGCATCAGCCCCAGCAGCACCCCTGGGGACAGAGGCAGAGGCAAGAGGTGGGATCAGAGACCGGGTCACTGCTGCCACAGCCTCGGGCCGCCCTGCCCCAGCTCTCGGGACTGGACCCCAGGCGGGACTACCACTCAGTTCGGAGGCCAGATGTCCTCCTGCACTCAGCTCACCATGGCCTTGACTCCGGCATGGGGGACAGCCTTTCTCTGCACGGCATCGGACACCCAGGCATGGAGGAGGTGCAGGTAAGGCACAGCGTTTCTTTCTCCTGGAGCTCCCTGGGCTGGGAATGGTCACTGAGGGATTTCCAGCAATATTGCTGTGGGTTGCCATTCTTTTTCCCCACCGGTTTGTAACTCCCCCTCCCTCTTCCTCTATTTTTCTCTATTTTTTTTTTTTTAATAAGAGAATTTATTTCCTCGCTGTCACGCACGGGCTCTGCTTTATAAACCCTCCCCTACATGGCGAGGCAGCAAAGCAGGGGGAAGGCAGACATGCTGCTCGAAATATTCCACGTGTTTCAAAAGCTGGCAGAGTTCAAGCTTGGCTTTTCAAATTCCAGTTATTTCCCATGCAATCTCATCTTCCACTCCCCTCCGCCCTCCCCCTCCTCCCCCCAACCAATTTCCTGCCGTTCAGAGATTTTGATGAAACTGTCGAATTACTACATTTTTCATCCGGGAGGGAGGGAAATTATAAACAAAACCCAAATCAAAAGCAATAACTGGTGATCAGGAACAAGTCCCTTGAACATCCCCACCACCCCCTTATCTGTTAAGTGTGCTTGGTGAGGTAGCGCTGATTTTAAATAGTTTCATTCCCTCTTTTGGATAACAAAGGAGTTTCGCCGGGCTCAAAGCACAGTATTTTCCAGCTTCCTTCCATCCCACGCGAAACTCATCATCACGTGTTATTCCCTAAAAACAGAAGGACCCTTAACAGCTTCGCTGCTGGGGCGGTCCGCGCCTTGCTGGAGCAGGGCATGGCCAGCCCATGGGGACCCCCGAGCCTGGGGCTGGAGCCTCCAGGGTCCAAATCCTGCCTCATGCTCTCCTAATCGGGATTTTTGGGGTTCCCTTCCGGGCGTTTTTTTATATTTTTCCCCCCAAAATTTCTTTATCATATATCATATCTGTGTATGCATTTAGTCTTGGGATAGATAAAGGTATGGAGCACTGAATGAAATAACGACTTCGAAGTTGCAGAAAGGGAGAAAGAAAGGGAGAAAGAGGAGCTGGGAAAATAAAAAAATAGCCGTGAAAAAGGGATACTGCTGAACATGAGAGGAATGAGCGGCAGGGAAGCGGAGGGGATGCATTGCTTTGGCTTGAGGCTGCAGGGGAAAATCCCCGAGCTTTGCTGGGGCGAAATGTTTTAGAAAAAGAGAAAGGTTTTGCTGTTTGGATCTGCTCCTGCCTCCGAGCTCAGTGACCGTCGGGTCGCTGCTTTCTGCGGGTTTCCGAGGTGGCTTTGAGACCTGGGGGCAGCCCCCGGGTGCGATGCGCAGGTCTCGTCTCGAATTCCTGGCTCAGACAAAGTGGTTTGCAAGTCAAGGCGAGTTTTACCTCTGTGAATGCAGAAAGCAGATCGTTCTCCTCCTTTCTCTCTGCAGCCGATAGGCGTTAGGGACTGCTTGTGCCTGGGTATTTACACTTTCCCCAAAGAAGAGCCGGTAATTGTTGTGCTTTTGTGAGAAAGAGAGTAAAGCAGAGGAGAGGGAAGGAAAGAGGTAAAATGAGAAGAAAAACATAAAATGCAGAAAGGACTAAAGGAGAGGGGAAAAGAAGAGAAGATAGAGAAGAGAGGGAAAGGAGGGGAAAAGATAGGGAAATAAAGACATGAAGAAGAGAAGGGAGAGAAGAAATAATAGGAAAGAAGGAGCTCAAATAAAGCAGTTCTCCATCCATTTCCCAATAAAACATCCCTTCTGCGGGACGGGCAGTGCACTGGCGGAAAGTGCCTCCCCTCGATGCTCTGGGGGCATCGCGGCCACCCGCGACTGCTGCCCGGGGCTGGCGGGGCCAGGGTGGGTGAGGTGGGACAGGGATGGGATGGGACAGGATGGGACAGGCGAGGCTGCAGGACCGGGGTTTGGGGTACTGAGACAGCAGGAAATTAAACAGGCCCCTTATTTCTGAAAGTTTGTTCCCAGGCTGGGGGAGGAGGGGAAGAGGGAGAGGAGGGTATCCCAAGGAGAAACACATGAAGGGAGAGGTGTCCAGCTGCAAGTTAACACAGGCTGGAGGGAAAGCAGCCCAAAACTCGCTGCTGCCACTCAGCATTTTCTATTCTTATCCCTCCACTAGTGACAGATGAAGTTGGGCAGTTTTCCATCTTGATATTTAACATGGATTTATTCTAGATTCGGGGAACCTTTTCTAGCAACAGGAATTTTTATTCAGGCGATGTATACACATTATCCACCATCACTAGATAAAATTTTCAGAAAGGGTTTCAAATACTGAGGTTTTTTTCTTATTTCAGTAATCCAAAAAGTTGAACGGATATCTAGATATACAGTTGGATAAAGATGTTTCTCTTTGCTGTAGCTTATGCATGTCTGATCAAATATGTGCCATGAGAATGGGCTGGGCTGAGGAGAAGGAGACAGAGAGAGAGAGTGCGTGACAGAAAGAAGCAGTGGTTATTTTATAAACACCAAATCCAGTCCATGTGTGAGCCATTGTCCAGGGCTAGAATTAAGTGATTGTAACACGATAGCGCTCTGTTATTGTAAACAGGACACACTGTATTGCTATTGCTGCCCCTCTCGAGAGGAATTTTCAATCCGCGATTTACAGCCTTCAGACAGGGAACAGAGAAGCCAAGACCTCCTTATTGAACAAAAATTTGCATCTTCTAATAGGGACTCTGAAAAAAAAATCCACCTTTGCACTCCCAGATATTTTTCCCACCGGCTGGGTTAAAGTAGGATTACAGTAATAAAGGATTCGATGGAGGAAAAATGGAGGGGGAAATTCAGACTCTTTGAAGGAAAATATGGAGCTCAGTTTTTAAGGTTTTCGCTCAGATGTATCCACAGAAGTTGAATAAAGTGGTTATAGGTAGAACTTAGGAAGGTTCACGCTCTCAGATTATTGGAGGAGGGAAGGGAGGGGAGTCTTCCTCTCCAGATTTTCCAAGTTTATCTGGAAACTCATCACCTTTCCCCTCCCTGCACACACACCTCCGCTCCTCCTCCTCCTCACTCACGCTGCTGCTACGCACTAGCTAGAGACACGGAAAGTTAAGTTGCACCAAAACACCCAAGTCTCTTATAAAGTAACCCCTGGTATCACTTTTAACTAAAGAAGTCTAGTAATTAAAAGTCTGAGTTGTTTTTCCACGTTTCCGCATGCAGTCCTAATTAAATCTTTACGATCCTCTCTGTGACTATTAACTGCCAGCATGCTGAGCGAATATCCTGTACAAAAACCCAGCAGGAGGGCGTAATTAGATAGAAAATCAGACAGGAGTCTTCTCATTAACTACAACAACTAACCCACGTTGCTGATGGAGCGAGCTGAGTGCACGCACACGCATAAAGGGTGCGCGCAGCCAGAGATAAGGTGAGATAAGGAGGAAAGATGGGGAAAAAAAAAAAAAAAAAAAAACAAAAAAGAGAAAAAGGGAAGGTGATGTTTCACGTTTACCTCTGCTTCTGCGCCATCGAGGTGCGCCACGCTGCACTCCAGCAGGCTGCAGGATTTGCTCATCATCCCTCGTTGGGAGCTGCTCAGGGAAAGGAGGGAAGACTTTGTAATTTTATTTTGTGCCCTTTAGGTATGTAGCCTATTGATTATGAGAGAGAGAGAGAGAGACACAGCCATGCCCAAACACAGCACATAAGGCACCGCTCTGTGTGTGCGCTCGTTTGAGGGTGGATTCAAGGAAAATGAAGGGAAAGCTCTCATAGAAAATATTGTTCCATCGTGTTTTGGGGAGATGTAATTTTCTCCTAAACCACATTCCATCTGGAATGTCTCCGCTGAGCACAGAGACGGAGATAAGGGCCGGATCCGAATAAGCTCAGCTTCTCGGCATAGCAAAGATAAAGTTAAAATCATGGTGAAGTAAATCATTGCTTTGCTGGAAAGGTGCTTCGCTTATCAAGGAAAAACGTGACAACTCCCCAGATACACAAAAACACTGAAAAACCCAAACTCTTTATTAATAGTAATGGGGAAAATAAAATAATAAAGCCAAGAAACCCAAAGGTCTCCCTTTACCTCAGAATTTACCCTAAAACGGAACCTGTCAGAATTCTGCTATTAATTGTTCTTATGACACTTCTTCTTTTTCGGACATGGTTTTACTGTGCCGAACACAGACTCAGCAGTAATTTTGGTTTGTTTGGGGGGGTTTTGTATATACCACTTTCGTTTTGAGAAATGAAACCCAGCATTTGCTGTGTCCTCTGTGCCCGTCTTTGTTCTCTTCCCTGCTAAAGAAGTTAATGCCATAATAACAGGTGTGCTCCTCGGCAGGCTGGAAAGAAAGGGGGGAAAAAGGGGAAAACAAGGCTTTGAAATTCGGAGACTTTTTTTTTTTCCCGGGCAATCAATTTGATGGTTCATACTTTTGATAATGCGTATTCCTGCTCCTCCCTCCCCGTCCCCACTAATTCAGGACATGGAAGCAACCTCGGGAGCTGTAAATCTCTCTCTGCTCGTCCCCTGTACGATGTGGGCGTTGCACAGCGCTCCGAAAGGCTCAGGCTTTAATTAAAAGTCCATAATGTAAACTATGATATATAAAAAGTAAATGGCCCTTGAATTAGTAAGATGTAGCAGGGTTAAACAAACAAACAAAAAAAAAAAAAAAAAAAAAAAAAAGAAAAAAGAAAAAAGGAGGAGGGGGAGGAAAGGGGAGGGAGCATTTAAGTTGTCCTTAATCGTGTTCATTTATGTCATGCAATAGATCTTGCAGATGTTGCCAAATTGCCACATTTTCAAAGGAAGAAATATAAAGCTTTATGGAATGCAAAGAAGTCTATGTGATATCTATGTTTTATAAGATAACAAAACCAGTATTGCGTCCCATATGCTTCACACCTCCTTTTGTTTTATTAGAAGACTATATAATTTGTAAGAATTTAATTTCCTTGTCGATTGGGGGAAATAATAATAACAATAATAATAATAATAGTAACAACAATGAAAAAAATCCCTCCTCCCCTAGTGAATTAATATAAATGGAAATAACAGGGACTCCAGTTTGGAATGACATGATTTATGTACGTGATTCTTTAATATCCAGTCAATTTGAATAGTGATGTTTTTATATCCACAGTCAGTTGAAGATGCCAATAACAGCGGTATGAACTTATTGGACCAGTCTGTCATTAAAAAAGGTATGGATTATTCCAACAAGCTAGACAAACTTTTTACTGTGTAGCGATATCTTCATGATATATTTTGACTTTGGGGCAATGAATTTCTCCGGGAAGCAGGCGCCCGTGGCAGCAAGATGAATAGTTGATTGGATCAGCAGATAGAGTGAAGGGATAAGACATGAGAAAGGAAAAGTTTATATCCCCGCCTCCCCCGCCCTTCAAAGGGTTTAATTACACGAATCCTTTCTAATGGGGCACCCCGTGCTCCAACACCGCCCCCCTTCCCTCCCCTTCTCCCCCCGATTCTCTTCGGTGGGGACCCCTTGGCTTTTAATGGGTTGATTCCCTTTGGGGCTTCAATGCATTTCCCAGGCGAATCAAACGCGGAGAGGAGAGAAAGAGATGCCCATGGAAAGGCAGACTCAGCCCTCCAAGACTCCCCCCTTCCCCCAAGATTCCCCCCTTCCCCGTGCCCATTTTTTACATCTTCCTGCATATGCGCCCATGATTTAGTGCAACTGCAGAATCACCCCATACTGTTAAAGCGAATGTGATATTAACAAATGTTTGCAGTCTCTTGTACAGCTGTAAGCAAAATAATTAACTAATTAAACTAATTAAATGTAATTACAATAACTCATTTTGGGCGTATTGCAGCTGCTTAATTTTTTTACATTTCTCTGACAGTCACTCGGAGATGCTTGGCGATTAGTGTTGTGTTATGCTGATAGACATTAAACAGATCACACGCTGCAAATGGAGGGAAAGCTATCTTTAATTATCTAAGGAGTTTCTATTTCTAGATTCAATTTTAAGTACCAGAGATGAGGTTTAAAAACGCTGTCCCTTATGCTTACTATCGACGGCGCTTATCTCCAGGACCTTGTTATTTGTCAAATGCGCACAAATAGTTTAACAGCGACGATTTTCTAGGATGTAAAGCAAAAAAACAGGGAGGGTGTTTATGTAAAATGTGTTGAAGGCAGCATAAGGTCTTTCCGTGTATTTATTGTTTGTTTTGTTGTCGGTTGTTTGGGGTTTTTTTGTTGTTGTATTTTTTTTTTTTTAATTTAAATACCCATGTACGGTCTCTCTTTCACACACAAGATCAAGGTCTGGTTATATGAGTGAGGACTAATGAAAACTTGAAGACCATTTGACAGCACCATTTATGACTATTGGTTGAAAGGTCGAAGGGTTTGGGTTTTTTTAAAGAAATTGAGAGTTACTTAACTTTAAAAAGAAAAAAAAAAAAACAAAAACAAAAGGGTTATATGTTTCTGCTGTTTTGGTTCAGTTTGAATGTTTCGTGGTGTTTATACTCAAGGTCTGTAACCTGACGGTTTCTGCTTGTATTTTTAACTTTTTTTTTTTTTTTTCTCACTCTCCTCCCTCTTCCCCACCCCCACTTGACACCTCATACACTCCCTCTTGGGCGCGTTTGATTAATTGGCACTTGATTTGTGGTCGAGAGACTCCTCGCTAAGGTTGTTCCATGATGGTCTTTCGCAGAATACACAATCCAAAACACTCTTTTTTTTTTTTTTTTCTTTTTTTTTCCCCTTTAGCACACAGCCCGCCTGTGTCTCTCCCTCCTTTAGCTGATGAGGACAGCGCAGACGCTCCTTGTGCGTGCTGGGTGGTGCAATTAGACAGCGACTGGCACTAGAATGTCAATGCCTGCAATCATTACGTATTAGGCAGAGGTTTTTATGTGCATTAGGCATATATTTAGGTGTGCTTCGTGTGTGTGGGCATTGCAGATGGAGCAGCTGCTGCCCGAAGAGACCCAGTCCCATCTAGGCGGGATTACTTGTGCCTATTTGCAGCCAGAAGAGATACCCTGAGTTAATACATGATGAACAGGAGACACATGCTATTTGGAAGTAAGGTTACTAAGAAAGAGCCCGAGATGCATTTGCGACTCTTTAAAAGTCACTGCAGCAGCATTTTCTTCCTTAGAAGTAAGGCTGAGATCCAAGAAACTTTCCAGCATGAAGGCATATTGTATTATTTCTTAATTCCTTTTTTTTTTTTTTTTTTTTTTTTTTTTAATTTTTGGGGGTTTTGCACAACGAGTTTCCTGGGTGCAGAGGAAGAGAAAAGGGTAATAAATAGCAGGTCACATTCGTGGCAGTCAATATTTAATCAGGACGAGGGAAGGAGCAGCACAGCGTTCAGTATCAATTTCGCTTTGTTCCCTGCAGTTTGTAGCTGTGAGGGTGTACTTTGAAACAAGAACAAGTTATTTAAACTCTGTGAGTCGTTCTTGCAGGCAGATGGCACGGACAGATAGACAGATAGACAGAAACACAGGTACTGACAGATTTTTGTGCAGTGGAGCACTCCTGTGGCTCATATTCTGCAGAAGAGGGTTGCAGGGGGTCTGCTCCACCCAATCCCAGCTCAGTGCCTAAAATTCTTTCATTGCAAAGTAGTGGGAAAAGTATGATGGGGATTTGAAGCCTAAACTTTAATTATATCACCCAGGTTGTGTCTGTTCCTTTATGGCGTCTGAGGCCTGCAGAGGGAATTATCTCTCTATGCAAAAGGTTTGCCAAAATATTAAGGAAATTATATCGGGATTCATACACGGCTATTGATTGATCTCACGTATCGATCCCACACAACAGCTTACATATACCCAGGCTCTTGTTATGTTTGCTACCCGAGCTTACTTGACATTTCTGAAGTAATTTAGTTAAGAGGAAATGAGTTGTTCCCAGTAGAGAGAGCAAACGAGTGGAGTGAAGGTAGCCAGCGTGATAAATGGCTCTTTCATTTGGAGATCTCCAGAGCTCGTTTAAGGCTAATTTTCTGTATTAGCCCCCTTTGAGCTATTAATGCAATAGGCAGGGACCGTGGCCCCTTGTCTCGTAGCTGCCCCATTAGAGCGAGCATTAAGCTACCAAGCCTGAACTCCACCGTGGTGGTGGTGGCGCTGAAATAATGAAAGGTGCTTTTTAAACTCCCCTAATCTAAGCTGGCAGAGGGTGGTTAATACGATTTGAAGGGGGCTGGTCAATGAACAATCAATAAACTAATAATGAGAAGGATGCGGTACATTAACAGCCTAAAAATCCAACGAGACATTAAAAAATCATCTCTAACTCCCACTTCCATTAAGGTTTGGGTGGTGGAAGTGGGAGGGAGGGAACCAGATAAATCATCAAGATGATAATAATCACCAAGAACATTAATATCAGATTCAACTCAGCTTTCAGAGCTTACCGGCTGCACGTTTTGAGGCCTTTCTCTCGATTTTTGCTGAAATGAAGAGAAGGTTTGCCATGTGTCAGGAATAAAAGATCGGGTCCCCTTGTCAAATGTTCATCTGAAATTTCCTTGGCACTCTCTGTGGTGAAAGAAGTTGTCTTCCTGCAAAACCTTACATGGCCTGAGTCCCAAGTTAATTTTTTGTGACTCTGGGGCACAGTCAGTGACCTTAAAATTATTCTGATGTATTTATTTACTTTCAGCTGTTTCTGACGATCGCCTGCACACTCACATCTGATTTAGCATGAAAGGCCATTTTAACTTGAAGCCCTTAATTCATGGTCTTGCAAACACGCTCCCGTTGTTCTTCCTATTTTAAGGAAACACATGAAAGAAGGTGTCTTAACCTTTTGTTTTTGGCTGTTAATAATCCAGCACGAGTTTCCTGCCCACCCCTCGGAGCAGCTGATCAATGATTAAACGAGAACCGCTCTGGCCTCGGTTTTCAGGTGATGGATGTGGGGCTCAGGAGATGCTGCTTCAGTTTCGTGCTCATTCCCGGGTTACCCACTGAACCTGAGGATCCCCTTTAATTAAATGCAAAACAGTTCCGAGGGAATACATTCCACCTTGAAATTCAGCTTTCGGTGGGGGAGAGGGGCTGGAGGCGAGCAGGGGACGAGGGGGACAGAAGGAAATGCGAGATGAACGCTCACTTTTTGTGTTTGTTCCTTAAAATTAAGATAAGATCCGGGACTCTTCAGTTTCAGCGGCTCAGGCGCTGCTCCCGGACGTTTTAGGTTTGGCTCCTGAGTCAGACCGAATCACCACTTACAGCAAAGTCCCGTTGTTAGCATGGACAAAGAGCTTCTTACTCATTTAAAGCCCAGGCAGAGTAAAAATTGTGAAAGTAGTTTGATAGTTTATTAGTAATTAAGTCACCCACGACGTTTTTTAGTAAGAAGCACGAGAAATATTTCTTCTAATTGATAATTTAACTGACTGTTCCACTACGATATTATTCAGCTGGGTTATGGCAATGGTAGCCATAGTTTAAACCCTTATTGAACAGCTGTTTGCAGGACATAAGTCTATTATTTCTTTAGCTTTACTGTCGTCAAAACAGCTTTTTTTTCACCCCATCTCCACTTTGTGCGCATTTTCACACATTTGTGGCGAGCAGCCCAACAGAAAACCACCACCAAAAAAAAAAAAAAAAAAAAAAAAAGAAAGAAAAAGCCTAAGACTTAATGTATGCACAGAAAATTGTAAACATGTAAAGAACTGAAAGCTTCACGCTGAGTTTCGCCATGCTCCATTTCCCCACCATTTCCTGCTGTCGTTCTAAAGCGATCTCACTCATCTAGAGATCCCGTTTGCAGGAACAGTATGCTTATAATTACTAACAAATCAAGCGGCTACTGTTGCTCTCCCGGTTTATTGATAAGCTGAAGAGAAATGGAAGGGGGAGAAATGACAAAGAGGCTGGAAGTAACCACAGGAGGAGAGAAAGGAAAAAAAAGAGGGAAGAAAAAAGATAGAATGATGGAAAAGGAGAGGGGGAAAAGAGACAAAGGAGGTAAATAAAGAAAAATAAAAGAAGGGAGAAAGCAGAGATTCTGAAAAGGGGAATTATGTATTTGTGAGTGCTCATACACACGCAGCAAGTAGAGTTTGGGAGTGAAAGAAAATCGAAGAGTTTCTGCTGGGGATGACAAGAACTAAATGGGATAAAGTGAAAGCAGGAGCGGTGGGGACGCTGCCCTGATACTTGTGTGTTATTTTCTGTGTCATTTCAGCAGTTGTGGCAGTCCCTGACCAACTGGGGAAGTTGACATTGGCTAAAAATACACCCTGCATTCGGGTTTATTTACATAGGCTCGGGGATTTGACACAGGCAGCCGCACGCACGGACGTGGAGATCTCCTCACCCACCAAAGCTCCACGTTCTGTTATCTCTGCTGATGTCTGGGCTGTGCCTGAAAATCTCCAGCCATGATAAACATATAGATATGATATAGATAGAGATAATTCATTCCATGGCAAACACTTTTTTTGAGGCGGCATTAGGTAATTTACAGAAGATATGGAGCCTAGATAGAATAGATCTCTGCGAAGCTATGAAATTGCGATAGATATGCTTACACCGCCTGGCAAGCCTCTCGGATGGGCTCAGAGCTATCAGGCTCCAGCTGATGGGTTTGTTCATCCCGTCCTTTTCAGGGAAACACTGCTAGGAAAAGAAGCTGAGGAGCTCTCAGCATAGCAGGGAAGGGCGCCAGACTGCTTCCCAAAAGCAATTTGCTAGGAGGGGGAAAAAAACCCCACCGAGCACGTGAAAATCCGTAATTCAAAGGTTAACTAATGTAATGAGTGCTCCAAAAGGCCAAAGCGAGCGGGGTGAGGTACATTTAAGCATTGCACGGGTCCTTCTCTCTTTAGTGAGTTTGGACTAAGATCAGATGTTCGTGGAATTGCTGCCTCTTGTTTAATTTCTCAGTTCACTGGACAGTGACCTGATAAACTGGTCACTAAATATAGCCACGGTAAAGGTGTACTCGAGCCACAGAGCCCGTGTGTTTGTCCCAAGGAAAAAAAAAATGCCAGTCATGAAAATCTGTCTGGTGGCACTGCTTTTATCCAACTTTTCTTTTTTTAATTTCTATTTTTCTACCTGATGCTTCACTCAGACAGATCATTGTGCATGAAATAAGAGATATATTCACATATATTGAGGGGGGAAATGCAAATACAATTTTTTGGTCTGCTGGTACTGCCTCTGCTATACAAACGAGTCTTTTCCTATAGAATCAATGGCAAAAAAAAATCCTAATAATATCAACGAGAGCAGGAGCGGGCCTCTAACTCTTTTATAACTATTTCTGAGCCATTCTCAAACTATTTGAAACCACCTTTATGAGCTGCATAAAGTGCCTAACTAAAAATAATAGAGAAATAGGAATCCGTTTCACTTTCCGATTCCCTGAAGTCAAGCCACTCAAAATAATTTGTTTATACTGGAGACTATATACAAGGCATTCGAAGCAATATGTATATCTAAAATCGACATGCCTTTTGGTTTTTAGCTGTTATAGAGCTTTTATTGTGGGGGTCTGGTCTGGCAATAGGAAATGATCTGCAATAAAAACAGTGAAACACGGTTGTGTCTATTCCATGCACCGAGGTTATAAAATTGGCAATTGCCCAGTAGTTAGCACTTGGTAATATATTAGGATACCCGATCTTATTGTTTAGCAGCTCCAGACGACTTAAATATCCGCTCAACCCTAATGGTTTGATTCTCCAGATATGTTGCAAATAAACAGGGCTTTTATGACTTAACTGACATGTATTATAACTACCTAAATAGCTGGCATATGTGCATAATAGAACCTTATTATTTGCCGGATTGGTTTTGCAATTGATTGAGTGGAAAGGGGAGATTGTGGAGCAGTATCTGCTTGAAGAGGGTGTGTAATCAATTAGTCTTCTCCTCTGAAACATGCCCGCTGGACTGCCAGGGCTCTCCCACCAGCGAAAGCCCCAATTTCAGCCTATACTTTCTATAAGGGAACTCGTGTTGCCGCGGATCCGAGAGGAAGCTGCAGTAGCAGCTGTCAGCTCTTATTAACTCCTGCATAAAACATACCTTAAGTATGGTTTGTTATCAATTACTTGCAGAAATGAAACAACTGGGAAAATGCAGCGAGGCTCCCTATAAATTAAAGTGATTGGGTGATTGATTAGAGCACCTGCTGTAAATCATAACAGTTACACACAATTATGAGCGAGTTATTTAAGTTCATTTGTAAACAAAATTCATTTCACAGGGGAATTGCTCTCATTTTTAGTTCAACCAATTTTTTTGTTTATTTCTGAGTGTGTCTGGTTGCTATTATAAGAATTTGTTCGTTATAATCCCTTGGTTACTCTTAAAATAACCTCACTGGTTTCTCAGAGAAAAGAAAAACTTATTTTTATCTTGGAGAGAACAACATGGTTTTATTTTGTTTAGTTTCACTTTATCATTCTCCTTTTACCTTTCCCTATTACTACCTTTAAATACGTGTTGCAGTAACTAAATCAGTTTTATTCAGAGGCAGGAGAGTTCCTTCTAATTCACGGACAGCACAATATGATCAGAGTGGAGAGCACCACTGGTTAGACCAGATATTTTTTTCCTGGTGTTCATTTTTCTGAAGGAAAAGACTCATTTTATTTCATAAACCAGACTTAATAAAAACACAAAGCAATAACAGAGCTGTCTTCTCATTGCTGTATCCTCCAGCCTTGATACTTATTTAAGACAGCAACTCCCTTTGTGTAGTGAATTTATTCCTGGCTCAGCTTAGCAGTAATGGAAGCATTAGCCAAAAAAAAGTAAATTTTCCTCTTTTTTTCCCCTCCAGAAAGGCGCTGTCCGTTGTACAAAAGGCATCGGGGGGCTCTGGGTGAGACACAGGCTCAGACCCGAAAGTTGCCAGGTGCTTGCCAATATGTATTTTATTTCCCAATGATCAAACCCTGCATAGAGGCTGTACTGTACCACCCTTCTCTCCATCCATCATTCATGGAGCACTTTCCTAGAGGTTGGGGGAGCAGCACCCTTTAGGTTGCTGGAGGTAGCCAGAGATTCAAAACTCCCTTTCATTTTGCTGTTCTGTGCATGTCAGAGAGACTGTGCTAACCCTGTGCTCCTTCGTGGCCTGATGGTTTCTCTCTCCCCTCCCTCCCCTTTTCTCTCTCCAGTTCCGGTTCCTCCAAAATCTGTTACTTCTTTGATGATGAATAAAGATGGCTTCCTGGGTGGCATCTCAGTCAACACCGGAGAGGTGTTTTGCTCTGTACCTGGCCGCTTGTCTTTGCTTAGCTCAACTTCAAAGTACAAAGTAACGGTGGGAGAAGTTCAAAGGCGCCTTTCCCCTCCAGAGTGTCTGAACGCATCCCTCCTAGGAGGAGTACTTAGAAGGTAAGAGGCTGGGGAAAATCTGGGAATGTGTCTGGGCCTCCATGCATGCTCCAGAAACCCTTGGTCAACAGTACAGATGATTTCAGATGTGCATTGATCCCACTGTCAGAGCCTGTGTGTGTAATGCTGGTGATAAGGCAAAAATATGCTGTGTTCAAACATTGGGATGAATATATGGACAGTAGAGAAAGATTTGGCCTTGTTTAGTCACAAATGAAGGAACTGAGACAGAAAGATTTTCTCCTTGTCCATGCACACATGTTCTATCTTTTCTCCTCCTCACACTTCTCTCTTATTTTGGTGATAGGCAAAAATATGCTGTGTTCAAACATTGAGATGAATACATGGAGAGTTGAGAAAGATTTGACCTTATTTAGCCACAAATGAAGGAACTGACACAGAAAGATTTTCTCCTTGTCCATGCACACACTTACCATCTTTTCTCCTCCTCATACTTCTCTCTCAGAAAGTGAACAAAGTAAAATGCCCTGATGGGCTTTTTTCAGGCTGAACTGCAAGTATTTCAGGAGCTGATGTATTTCTAGGGATTTCCTGGATAAACCCACGAGGTTTGCTCTGTGTGGCAGTAACGATCAGGCAATTATGTCAATTATGACACGTGGTGTCACACAAGGAATTGGCAGGGATCTGATAGGCAAACCTGTCTAAAGAAAAGCCACCAACAAGTAGCCCTGAAAGTCAGAAACTTTGTGCTTCACGCAGAGAAAGTTGCTGCAGCTCACACCTGGTCTGGAGGCCTTTGCTGCTTAATATTTGTGCAAATCACCCACTAATGTCCTGTTGGATTTTGCAGAAGACCTCAAAATAGTTGGCATTGTTGGCACTGAAGAAAGTGAGGAGCAAGGAATAACCCTGAGGTTCGGTTGCCACTCTATCATAACAAGTGGGAGATTGAGCTTTCATGTAGAAGCAGCAAGAATTTAAGCTCTGAGGCCATTAGCTGGAAAGGCTAGCAGGGAGAAAGGGCTTTTTCTTCTTGGCAGTGCCTGAGGGACTGAGGATTGTCAGCTCGGCCTGTCTGTAGGAAAGGTGAGCTCCGGCTCTGTCTCCAGTCACAACAGGGGAGAAGCCACGAGGTTACAATGAGAGGTACCAGCTCACACACTCAGGCTGTGAAGGTGCAAGATTTCATTTTTTGTGTGTGAGGTACACACCAGACTGGAATAAAAATCCTAACTTTTAGACAGGGACAGAGGAATGCAAATTGACAATGAATAAACTTCAGATTATGTCTGAAAGTTGCTAATCTTAGGAAATATCTTGAAAACTCCTATAGCAGCAACTGGGATACGTTGACTCTAAGGTGCCTTAAAATAAATTCGATGTTTGGGGTTCCCCCCTTGCCCCCGCCAAAAATTCTGTGAGGATGTCAAAGGCTCTGGATCCGTGTCTGGAGATGAGGGAGAGAGTTCTGCTACATCTGGTCAGACCCAAATACCCACGTGAGAATTGGGGTCTCCTAAAATAGCTGCTGTTCCATGTGAATGTCTGTAATCATTGTTCAGCTGCCAGGGAGAGCAGCAGAGATTTTTACTTACAGATGCAAACCTGCCTGCTCCTTGTGCACAGCTACAAATGGAGCAGGGAGGACATCTGAGAGATGCTCTGTAGAAAATAGAATTACCAAGGTAAAGAAGCATTATTATTGGACTTCAGCAGATTTCTGGACGTGGCCCAAGCCATAATTATTGGCCGCTGCTGACTTCAGTTCCTATCTTGAATCTAAATTTTAAACAAGGTTTTGGTTCAGAGCAGATGAGACTTAGAAAGCTGCTCTCTTGCAATTCTGCCATCCAGCCCCCATTTACTTCGATATAAAATAGTGGGAAGCCAGTCTGGCTTCTCTGTAGTTCCTGATTTCCTTTATCTAAATGCGACTTCTAATTCTTAAACAAATTTTGAGTAAGAATTAGGAGAGAGTTGGGATAGACTTTGTTCTTAGGTGCCAAAACTCCCCTTAATTTCGCAGGTGGCAAGATTTCATCCCTGGGGGTTTACATATGTATGGGCGTTCGAACAATAGCTCTGAATTTTTCACTCGCCCTTTTATTGCCCTTATCAGTAACCTCCGACAGATATTCCAATCTTCCCCCAGGCAATCCATTCCCTCTTTATAGCGCGTCCTGCCTCAGGTGAGCTCTTCCTCTCAGCATCGCCTCCTCGCACAGGAGCACACTCACAGGCGGGAAACAGTTTAATTATAAATATTTCCCTCCTTTTCAATTTATCCACAGGCGCACACACACTCCCTTCGAACTTTTCAGATTTTCTTGTAATCCTCTCATCTCATTCTAGCCCTTTCCTGGAATAGCAGAGGGTTTAATCCTCCTTTACCTTCCTGCCCATCCCTTTACTACATCTTAATATAAGCTGGCACCATACCCACTTGCTCTCTAGATCAGAACCTTTCCATTAATTATTGCAGTTTGGCGTTCTTTGATTTCCCTGGATAAAATCGGGAGAAAAGTGGGTTCATCCCCACTTCTACCCCCTGGGTGAAATTAAGAAAATCCCAGCAAATCCAAGCAGAAATCAACACCCCCAGAGGCCTTAATGTGGAGTGAAAACCCTCCCAGGCTTCGCTGACTGCACAGACTAAACGTTTCTTCCAGGAACACTGCGGGGTTGATCACGATGTTAATTTCTTTGCAATTCTAGAGCCAAATCGAAAAACGGGGGGAGATCTTTGCGAGAAAGGCTAGAAAAAATCGGTTTGAATTTACCAGCCGGCAGGCGTAAGGCCGCAAATGTCACTTTACTCACCTCCCTGGTGGAAGGTAAGCCGAGGGTCGCAAGCCCCTTCACACCCCTGCTCTGAGCTCCTGTCTGGCATTCACAAAAAAACCCCACAAAACAAACCCCCAAAACAAACAAACCATAAACCCAAAACAAACAAGCAAACAAAAAGCCTCCCAAAAATCAACAAAACCACCAACTTTTGGGATCGGGTGGGAAAACGCTGCAGAGGTGAAAATCAGGGTGGGTTGGGATGAACACGGTCACGGTTAAGGATCCCATTCCCAAAAATGAAGTCACTGGCTGGAGGATCACTGATTCCTCTTGGTGGCAAGAGTGAGGGAGTGTTTCGGTGTGTGTACGTGTGGATGAGTGCGTGTGCATTTGTGTGCGTGTGTAACTCCGCAGGGCAGTCCCACTCCTCATCCCGTTAATTTCCATTCTGTGATCTCCGACACCAGATCTCCATCCTCCTGATAATTCGCTCTTCCTGAGCTGATTTATGGCCACTACAACATGCTCAGTGAGGAAAAATAATGAAAAATTACTTTTATCCCCCTTTTTTGGTAAGAAAGCAGAGAATTTAGGAGTAGCAGAGCTCGATTTCCCTTAAGGTGTCTGGAGCTGAACAAAGACACCAGCTACTCCTGAGGAAGGAGAGAGGGAAGGCAGACTGAAATTTCAAGTAATTTTAAGTCAACTAATGTCATTTTGGTGGCCAGCGTGTTTCTTTGATTTGTTGTTACTGTATCGACAAGGAAAACTTAGAGCCACTAATAAGTTTAGGGTTATGTGCGTGTTTATGCTAAGAGAAGTTGGACTTCCTCCAAAAAAAACCTAACAGGAATAGTATGGATGCAATTATGAATTATATGTATCTGCATTACACACACACACACCGAGAGGCGTATAAATAATCCACTTATCTCTTCTGCGTATAAAGCCAGTGCAAATATTTGCGGTAGATATTAACTTTTCCACTCTTTTGATTGAGTTATGTGAGCGACAAGACCTCGCTGCTTGCAGAGCTGAAGGAAGGCTCGCAAAAAGAGGGGTGGGAGCTCCCCCTCCACCAGAATGCCAGGCTCAGGGTGGGTTTCGGGTGTAGCTATAGAATTTGTGAAGCATTTCGTGTGCCCTGTCAGTGCAGCTTCACCCCAAGGTGTGTGTGGAACACCGTGCCCTCTGCTCGCAGCAGCACCAGCCCCTCCCCGCAGCCGGTGTGAGGTTCAAAAGCCAGTGGGGTTTTGTGCAGCGATGCTAAAATCTGTGTCAAGCGCGCAGCAAGGTGTACATTCCCCTCCTCTCCCCTGATTCCCTTACAAACCAACATTTTGCCTCCAGAGGGTTCCCTCCTTTTGGAAGAGGCTGCACATGATGGAGTTTTATCTCCTTTTTTTCTTTTCTCTTTTTTCTTTTTTCTTTTTTTTTTTTTTTTTTTTTTAATTTTTTTATTTTTTATTTTCCCCCTTGCTGCCAGCAGCCCGGTTTAGCAGAGCTGCTCCTGCATGGCCAGGGACAGAGGAACAGGAACGCTCCGGTCGCTCCCGGCCCGCGGTGCCCGGAGCCTGCCCGGGGGGACCCTGCCCGGCTCGGGATCCCCGCTCCAGGCTCTGCGGTGCCCTGGCCTTCATTAACCGGTTTGATGATTAGCGAGAGCCATTGGAGAGCAGGAGATGACGTTGGAAAGCAGCTCCCGATGGTTAAAAATAACGCGGTGCTGGAGTTATTAGACGTACCTGCTCGCTGGAAATCTTCCCCCTCGTCCCTCGGGCGATGCTTTAAAGGGTTTAACGCTTTATTCTAGAGGGGCTGAGCTATAATCTGGTGGAATCCCTCTAGAGTCTGAGGGGTTTTTTCCCCCCCCCCTCCTCTTTTCCTTCATTCTGCAGCTACTGTCTTCTTCTTGTGGCGTGAAGTACATCAGTAGGAGTTGGATGACACAAACCTCTGTAGGCAAGAAACCTGAAACCAGGCAGGCAGGGAAAGTGAATTAGAATTACAGTTAGAATAATAATTATTTTGTTCACAGAGATAGTTGCCATTAGCTGTTATCTTTCCACCCGGCAGACAAGAGTTGTTGTTGCATGATGGTCAGTTAAAAATGCAGATTTTTAAATTGCCATCGGGCTAAATGCAGTTATCTCCATAATTTTACAGATGTGGCGACAACTGTGATAATGATGCAAGAGCTCTGTGCGTGAATAAATTGTGTCTATAACGTCCCACAAAGAATTAACATTCATAATATATCCATATCTGTAAGATTTTGGACAATGAGATTTTGAAACAGGAATGGTTTCTCTTCTCTTTAGTGAAGTTTGGGTCCTTAGTTTTTCAGGATTTGAGCAGTTTCCTCTTGCATTTTTCTTTGTCCAGGGAAAGTTTTGTGTGTGTGTGTGTGGTGTGTGTGGTGTGTGTGTGTGAGCTCTTCCCTCCGTTCTGATGGGTACAGACCCACACGAGTGCAAAGACAAATCCCACCAGCTCAAAATCTGTCCCATCGACTTCTGTCCCCAAAGCAGGGGTGGTGGGGGGAAAACACAGAACTGGAGCCTGTCCCTGAGATGAAATGGGGGATGAGAGGTTTCCAAACACGGCTCAGAGGAGCCGGTGTCCCCGGGGGAGCAGTGGGTCCCCCCGGTGTCCCGGCGGGTCGGATCCAGCCTAGCCCAGCCCGGCGGTGCCCGAAGGGGTTAATTCCCGTCTCGTTCCCTGCAGGTGAGGCCGTTCATTTAGCTCGGGATTTTGGGTACATCTGTGAAACGGAGTTCCCAGCCAAAGCTGTTTCTGAGTACCTGAACAGACAGCACACAGACCCCAGCGACCTCCACTCCAGGAAAAACATGCTGCTTGCTACAAAGTGAGTGCCAAGCTAACCCTTGTCCTTCTGCCCTTCTCGGGGAAAATCCTCAAACTCTTCCTCTGAGCCCCTTTGGAAAGCAGACGGAATTTCCAGGCTCTAAATTCCAACAGCCCCGCGGGGAGGAAGGATGCTCAAATCGCCCAAAGGACCTCTGCATCCCTTTTGCAGTGGCGACCCTTCTTACAGACCCTGCCCCTATAGGGATTACAGGGGATACTCCCCCAGAGGTTGTGCATCACTTCCAAGCCATCCCCAGTTAAAAAAATTTTATGCAAAGTGGACCAAAAATTTATAATTTGCTTTCACAGAGTGTTTCTCTGTCCCTGCTGCTGCTCACATACACCTGTCTGTCTGCTACTAAATTGCAATGCCTTTCCCAAACGATTTAATTAAAGAAAAAAAAAAAAAAGGAAAAAAAGAAGAAAAAAAAAAAAAAGAAAGCCTACCAAAATGCACTGCTAATGATTCTCGATTTGCCCCCTCCCACCCCATTTCTGTCCCTTGGGACTTCCTCGGTGGGTGTGCTGTATTTGATGATTTACACCAGGCTGTGCCTCCCAGGCTGCTTCATGGTTTGCTCGGGTACTCGGCACTGGGTGCTGAGTGTTCACACATCTTTGTCTGTCAGGAATGAAAAGGGGGCAAAAAAAAAAAAAAAGAAAAAGAAAATAAAGGAAAATCCCAGCCCAAACAGCTCTCATTTAATTCATGCTCTGGGACGTGGCTTGCCTCCGATGACAGTGTAATTTAAAGAAATATATGGAGGGTTGAAAAATCATTTGCTCAAATTTGTCCAGATGTTTCTTAGACGTGATTGGAATTTGATTGCCCTTTTCCGCAGGGTCAGAAGATATTAATGTCCCAGAACTTTAATTGCTCACAGACCCTGCTTTGCTCTTTGAAGATGTAAAATGTTGGACTCATTACTGTTTGTTCTCCAAATTCAAAGTTTCCTCTCTTGCATTTTCTTAATGGATAATACACATAGAAGTAGACCTTTATCTTTCCTCACCCTCTGAAACCTTTAACCCACTGGGAATTTCAGAGAATTTCAGAGGATGAGAGTTGAATGTCTTTTTTAAGGGTTTCTTCTTTCTTTTTTTATTTTTTTTTCTTTTAATTCTGGTCTTTTTTATCTCCAGTCCCTGGGTAGGCACCTGTCTTTAAAAAAACCTGAATCCTTTGGGTATCTTTAAAGGAACTATTCCTGTGGGAACCCCACCAGCCTCCAGGGTTTCTACATTGCCCAGGCACCTGTTGACTTGAAGGTCTTTTGGACTAGAGTAATTTAAAATAAAATGTTTGTGTGTGAATTCATTAGAAAAATCGAATCAGATTTTTCAAAGGTGCAGACAAACCAGGAGCCAGATGTCAACTCTGATGTGGTAATTGGGGTGTCATGCCCCTAGAATAAAATGGGGAGTGCTTGCTTGGCTTCTCAGGCCGTGAATAAGCCAGCATGGAGTCCCAAAATCCTGATTTTTCTCAGTAAGGTGGCCCAGTCTGAGCAGAATCAGAGGTTCTGTTTTAGCCTTCCCTGCACCAGGTCCCTGTGGCACCCAATAGCTCTCAGTGCATGGCTGTGCTTTCCTTCAGGAAGAGAATTTCTGGGAGCTGCCTTGAGCCAGGGCCAGGCCTCCAGGAGGTTGGCTTGGCAGATCCAGGGCTTATTTCCCTTTCACCCTGGTTGTTTCTGAAGGCACCAGGCAGGGCTGGGTTTTCACAGTGCTTCAGAACCATCCCTGTGGCTGCTGGAGAGATTTGAATCTCCAGAACTGGTGTTATCCCCTGGAGAGCATCATTCTGAGCAGGGAGCTGCTGGCTCGCCCTGCCTGGTCCAAGAACCTCCGGGGGAAAGGATGGTGGCAAAAAGGTCCCATCCCATGTCTTGGGATCAATTTTAGCTTGATCCTACCCCTTTGGCTGGATTGTTGGACGAGCCTAACAACATCTCTTCTCTCTCTTCGCCTTTCTCTCTTCCCTGCAGGCAACTTTGTAAAGAATTCACAGATCTCTTGGCGCAGGACAGAACGCCCATTGGGAACAGCCGGCCCACCCCCATTTTGGAACCGGGCATTCAGAGCTGCTTGACTCACTTCAGCCTCATCACCCACGGCTTTGGGGCCCCCGCGATCTGCGCCGCCCTCACGGCCCTCCAAAACTACCTGACTGAAGCTCTCAAAGGCATGGACAAGATGTTCTTGAACAACAACACTGCTAACAGGCACACATCTGGCGAAGGACCAGGTAGTAAAACTGGAGACAAGGAAGAGAAACACAGAAAATGAGAGAGAGAGAGAGAGAGAGAGAAAGAGAGAGAGAGAGAGAGGAAAAAAATTAGAATGAAAGAAAGGAAAAGAGAGAGAAAAAAAATAAATCAATAAAAGGAGAAGAGAGAAAGATAATCTTTTAAAACAAAACCGTCTTAATTTTAGCTTTAAAAATACTGGATTGGGCTTTGGAAGAATTCTATTAGGTAGGACAAAATGATAATAATAATAATAAAATAAAAATAATAATAAAAAAAGAAAGACAATAATTTAAGATCAGAGGAGCACAATGGCGCAAGACCAGTGGTTCAGAGTCTCTTGCCAGGAACATGTGAAGACAACCACCAGGATTTTTTCCCCCACTTCTGTTCTTTCACATTTTTAAATAATGATTGGGGGGGAGGGGAATATAATAATAATTAATAATAATAATAAAAGAAAGAAATGAATAACTTATTGGAAGAAATCGGAGAAACATTTTTGGTGTCAGTGCTTTGATTTCTTGAGCTGCATGGTCTGTCTCGCTACCATTTTTCTTTTTTTATTTTATTCTTTTTTTTTGTTTTGAGCAACGTCCTGTCTCCACCTAGACTAAAACAATCTTCCAGAGTGTTCCTTTCTGAGCAACCCCATGGCCTCATTCCCCTCAGCTCTTCCCACCTCATCTCACCACCCTGGTTCTGTCTAGACTAGGAAAGGAGGGGAGCCCCCAGACCCCTCACCAAGCCATCAACACCAGCTGCCTTCACAGCAGCGTCAACTTAACTTTAGGTGCCACCAGAAGGGACGTTCGGGGTCGCCGTGGCTCAGCTGAATCTGCCAGCTCTGTTTTTTAAGAACTGTTTTGTGTGGGTTTTTTTCCTGGTCTAGACAGACTCTCTGTTTAGATTGGCAGCGTTTACAGGTGTGTCTGGGTGCGTGTGTGCCTCTGTGTGTGCATCTGTGGATGTGCACACACCCGGCTCCCCACGGGGGCGCGGGGATCCCGTGTATGTTTGTGGATATATATGTATATATGTGGATATATACATATATATATATATAAAAAATATGTGTGCGTAGCCACGCATATTAGTGCATGGAAACATACCTTTGTAATTTAGTAATTCTGTCTTTGATGGTAAAATGCCTTGTCTATAATGGGTTGCAAAAATTTTGGAAGTAAGGTCTGGTACAATGTCAGCGCTATCTGATTTCTTAGTTTTCTGAGATCTCCTCTTTTTCTCTGGGGAGTTTTATATTCCAAACTATGCCAATGTTTCAGTCCTTAATTTCCTTGACTAGTGTGTGTGAGAGAGCTCTTCCCCCATTTTTAAAGAACTGTTAACAACAACAAAAAATGAGTGATATGAGTATGTAATTCTTTCTCAGGAGTATGCACTATTTTATTTTCTTCTGTTTCCTAAAGCTTTGCCCGCTTGGCTTATGAGCTTCTTCAAAGAGGACTAGAGATCCCTACACAATATATCAGGTACAGAGAAAAAAAATCCACAATTCTGATATTCTGATACTTTTTTATTTTTTGCTTTTTTTGCTTTTTTCAAATCAAAGCCCGTTGTTACTGAATTCTGTAGGTGCACTTCTTTAAAGAAGCTCAAAGGGAATAATTTGAACAAGATAAAAATCTAAGTTGAAATCGAGGTGTACTGTTGCAAAGAGAATAAGAGCTGTGTTGAATGTTACAGCACTTGCTTGGCACTAGGGTTTTGTACCCAGGGAGGAAAGAGTTGCCATGTGAGCTGGCTCCTCGTGATGGGAGTGGGGAGGGTTTGCCAGGGAATATCCTGATTTCTGAGCTCAGTCTGAGGAAATCTGTTTCTCTTAGAAAGGTTTTTTTTAAAAAAAAGAAAAAAAATGTCTTGTGACTCTTGCTTTGGAAGAAGTCAGTGTGGTGAGGGGGGCAAAACTTCTTAACTCCGATGTTTTTCTTGGTGGTTTGGTGTCTGACAGGATGTCTTATGCATATGATTTGGGGTGGTGGGGGTGAAGGGGAAGTCTTGCTTCTTTCCTCTCTCTTTTTTTCTTTTTTCAACATACATTTCTCTGTCTTCTCTGGTAAAAATAATGCTGAAATGTAAGGATATGGATTTCTGTTTGGATTCTGCCATGCTGGGTAATTGCATGTGTTTCTCAGTGGGGTAGGGCTCGTGCACTAACACATCTTTTGACTTATGTCAGAACTGGGTGTGGGTAAATCTTCTGGAGTCTCTGGCAAAATTCCAGTGGGGTCAGGCCTTCCCCTAGGATCCCTGTGAAAGCTGCAGGACTCTGTCCCACCATCCCATGCAGGCACACCTGAACTCAAAACAGAGAGAGAGGGAGAAACCTTAGCCTTCCTTTCATTTTGGGATACCTTCCAAAGTGGATAGTGAGGGAGAAATAATTCTGCAATGTTCTCAGCATCCTTTGATGAAATGTTCTCCAAACAAAAGAGCAGATCCTCTTGTCCCCTTTAATGCCCTTGGCTCTCTGAGACATCGTTACAGCTGAGGGCCTGCTCTGCCTTCCAAATCTTCTTGCTGCCAGGTCTCAGGTCTTGTTCTCTGCTTGTGATTTGGGCACACGGGGCAGTAGAAATCCAGGGATGATCCAGCCCCAAGGAGCACTGGCCCCCCTGACCTGCTCCTTGCTCTTTGGTTCTTCTGGGGAACTGGGGACTCTTCTGTGAGAAAATGGGGGAACTGAGGCAGGCAGCCTTTTCCATGGATTGTTGGGATGAGTTGGAGACAGTCTTAGACCCTGGCATGTCCCTGCCAGTGGGTTTGGTTGTGGCAGGGATTATCACATCCCTGTGGATGTCACCAGAGGAGTTGTGGTGGTCAAACCATGGGTCACCCACCAGCAGGCTGGGGACCTTCAGACTGAAAAACAACATCTCCAGTCTTCCAAATCTTGCCCCTTGCCAACCACCCCAAAGTTCATCAGGCTTCAGGAAAAGGACAATCCAGGCTCCAGGGTAGGGCATGGCCCAGCAGTGAAAGGGAAAGAGGGAATTTGGGGAGGAACAAATGGCCCCACCTGGAAGCACATCTCCCTTCTCTGCCTGATGGGAATATCCTGTTTATAGGAGCAGAGCACCAAGTGTTGGATCTTGCCTTTCCCCTGCAAACAGGATTTGTGAGGAGCCTCCGGGTTCAGCCCTTCAGCATCGCCCAGCCCAGTGGGGCTTTTGGGTGTGGGGAGCCCCCAAATTATCTCTCAGCCTTCCACATCCCCAGCTGCATGTGCTTTGGGGCCATGGGAACCTGCCCCTGCTGCCCCAGAGCTTCCAGCTGGAGGCTTTGGGGCCATTTGGGAATGGCCTTTCCTTGTCTTTGGGGAAATGCAGGGAATTCTCCTTTTAACTGCAGAGGACAGTGTCCCACCATGGGGAGAGGGAACTCTTGGAATTTCCTGGGGAAAGACTTACATGTGTGAGGGCCTGCTCCTGCTGCTGCTGAAATCTTCCCTAGACACAGGTTTGGTCACCTGGACCATGACCTAAACCTTGAGCAGGTTGAGGGAAGAGTTTCAGCCTGTCCCTTGTGCCTTTTACCTGGAGGAGACAAACTGCAGTGCTCAGGCAAAAAAATCCAAATTCTCACTGATTGCAGTGGGATGCCCTCCCCTCACTTCTCCCCAAAGTGTGGAGACAAAATTCATGAGATTTATGACTTAATGCAATCAGGCAGGGAACAGGAGAGGAGCACATCCCTCTGTCCTTCCCCCCAGCCTAGTGCTGGTCCCAGAGGGAATTGAGCATTGCTTGGTGGCTCCTATCAGTGCTGAGTACAGAATTCCCCCCCAGATTAAACTCAGCCTCCCTCTGGAAGGTATTTTCCTGCTCCCCTCCACTTTCCCAGCCCGACTACTTCTGTTGGCGGGGCACCTCAGACGTTTATCTGATAATTGAGTTATTAAAAGATTTGGTTTCCTCGGGATCATGAATCAATAAACAGGAGGATTAACAAGGCAGCTTTGCTTTGTAACTCAAGGGAAAAGTTTGAGGAGAGACCATGAAAAGTTTGTTTTCAAACCAAACAGGTGGGTTGCTGTAAATTTTATTTCATTCTTAGTCTCACTTCTCTTTTTTTTTTTTAATACCAATTCTTTATTTGCCTTTGGAAAGATTTTTACTTTCGTACGCTCCCTGACTTTTTTTTTTTTTTTCCTGGTTGTTATTCACACAAGATGTAATGGAAACAAGAAGCCAATTTCATGGGAATCCTTTTACAACCCGATGGTTTCTTTAAAAATTGGGTTGTGTCTTGTCCCACCTAATAGAAATTCTCTGTGAGAAGCTGCTCAAAGTCCCTTTGCGCCCCAGAACAATCTCTCCCCAAATCCCCAAATTTGCATTTGGGGCTGGCAGGGAGCGGGGGAAGGATGGTTTTAAGACCTTCAGCTGTGCCCTAAGGGCTTATTCCCTTCTCCTGCTCCTCTCTTTCTGACCGGTTTATCACACAGACCTGTCGGGCTCTGTTTTAATACATTTCTCGGAGAATTTGGTGCTTGTTTCAGCTGCCGTAAGCATTTACCAGATCGACCCAGACAAATTCCCCCTCCCCTCCGGCTTCCCTGTGTGAGAGAGACCGTAGGCTTTTTACAAATAGTATATTTTCTTATACAAAGGGAAAAAAAAAAAGTAAAAGAAAACATCCCCAAACACACTGGCAAACGCCTGAACATTTCGAGAGAGACGAAACACTGTGTGCCAGCAAGAAATAAAGGCAAAAAAAAAAAAAAAAATACCAAACCCCAAACAAACGCAAAGCTATGAAAAAACGAATGAGAAACTGGAAAGATGAAAGACAAAAATAATAAAAAATTCTCCTTTTATGCCCCAAACGATCCCTTTCACCTCCTCTTCTTGAAAAAATCTGACCATGCAGTGAGAAATATCAGTTTATCGACTCTTCCTGAGAAGAAATGCGGAGAGGCATTCAGTATTGAGTTTGTATATATTTATTTATGCTTAATTTAACGGGAATGTGTAAATATGGCGAGCAAGTAGTTTTTGGGTTATTTATCTGTGACTCTATACCTCTGTGAATGGGTGGGGGAATTTAAAAATGAAAAGTATAAAAAAAAAAACAAACAAAAAAGAAAGAAAAAATAAAACCAACAAAAAAAAAATCCCGCTTGACTAGATAGTATCCTATCTGAATCTTTTCTGTTCTTTATAGACAAGCTGTTATGGTAATGGGTAGAAATTGGTTTCTTGTCCAGTGATGACCTGATTTACATAAATAATAAGAATAAGAATAAAAAAAAGAGATTGTTGTGTTTTGTTGTATTTTCCTCTTCAGTTTTTTTGAATGTTGGTGCTGCTTTGATTCTGCAGACGGATTTACTTATAATGCCAAGAAGTCTTTATTTTCCCAATCTAGGCTTTGGGGAAATTCAGGACATGTCTCTACATAAAAAAAAAAGAAAAGACAAAAAAAAAAAAAAAAAAGACAATAAATATTGCTTCTCAGAAATGTTGGTATTTTATTTCTGTCTGACTCAAAAGTGTCCATATTTTTTCCCCACTCTTACCTCTTCATTCTAAGCCGACCTATAATAAACCTCATGTCATGTTAACGTGAGCTTTTGTTTCATTTTGCTTTAACCAGCTGAATTCGGAGTAAATCTTTTTCTTTCTAAAGTATGACCCATTAAAGGAAAATTTATGTAAGCCTGCAGCTCAGCAAACTTTTTTTTTCCCTCCCACCGCTATGTCATTGTAACTGTACATTTCGCTTATGCATACCTGGATGTCTGTAAATAGGTTCATATTTATATATTGAGAGATCGGGAGTGATGTTCGTGTTCACAGTGCGGGTTTGTTTTCTACCTTTGGATCCACACTTGCAGCACCAGCAATTAGCAGAAGGAAATATTCAAAGGAAAACTTCTTTCTCCCCCTTCCCCCCTTCCTTTTCCCTCCAAATCGGATTTATTTAGGTTTGCAATCGCCTCAGAGCTGAGGGGAGATCCGGATCCCCAGGGTGAACCCGCAGCCACTCCGGAGTGACTCTGGGTTTTCCCTGCGGCTGGGAAAAGGAGGAGGGGGAACAGATTAGGGCCTCACGTTTTTTAAAATTAATTGGTTTTTTTTGACTGGTCTTATAGAAAACACCTTTTTTTTTTTTTTTTTTTTTTTTTTTTTTTTTTTTTTTTTTTTCCTGGAAAGGACTGTCAGTTTAACCCTCCACACAGTCACCCTGAAAACAAACACACACGTGTGCTCGAGCGGAGCCCTGAGGGTGGAAAACCGGTTTAAAGGCTCGCTTTTACTGCGGTGAACTATTTCAGTCAAATACCCGGTGTGAAGGCTCGTTTGGGTTGGGGTTTATCTGCTGGTTTGTAGAGAGAGCGGTCGGTGGTTGGAGAGGGCAGACGGAAAGGTGCAGGAGTCCTGACAGGCGGTGGATCGGGATTTTGCAACTTAATATTGCTCTCGGAGGGGATGGGGGAAACAGCAAAAATGAAATCCATCCCCACCTCCATCTCCCAAACTACCTCCCTTCTCCCTCTCCTTCCAGCTTGGACTGCAGGAGCCGGCTCAGCTGATCGCCCACGGTGTCCAAAATAAACCATCATCTTCATCATAATAAAAAAAAAAAAATAAAAATCCAAAACCAAACAACATTGCAAACGACGACCCCAAAGTGTGTTCTATGGGAAAGCTTTCGAGGCTCGGCTGCCTCGGCCTCAGCCAGGCTTGGACCCAGCCGTGACCTACTTTCTCTCCGTGGTGTGATGGCAAAAACGCCCGGAGCAAGTTTGTGGGGCCCGGGATGGAGGAGGCGGGCGGGTGGATGGATGGATGGATGGATGGATGGATGGATGGATGGATGGATGGATGGATGGATGGATGGATGGGGGGACGGGGACAGCAGCGCCCAGGGTCCGAGCACGGGGGAACGAGGAGGGGGAGAGGGGGCAAAGGGAATCCCCACTCTTTCCCTTTCCTGATTTTCACCTGGACTTTACAGGGAGGGGAGCGCCCCAAATCTCCCCTCCTCAGTCCCTCTGAGCCAGCTGCGGGCAGGTGCGGGGGTGAGGATGCCGGTGGGCTGGGAATGGAGCTGATTCCCTAAAGCCAGGCTGCATGCCACGCTTTTTCAGTTTGTTTTGTTTGCTTTTGTTTTAATCGCACCACCGATGGTATTATTTTTAGGAGAGCACATGTTTTGCATGAAACCTTCCAAAAACAGCCTTCCTTGTTCCCAGCTGGGTCTGGGGGGAGGTTGTTTGGAGGGAGAGGGGGGAGGATCGGGAAGTTTCTCTGTTGTTCAGGAACTGTGCAACAGTTATGTAAAAAGGAGTTTATTAAAAAATAAAAGAAAACAAACAAAAAAAAAAAAAAACAGCAACAAAAAATAAAACAAAACCCCAAAACAAAAAAAAAATGCACGGGGAAAAGCTCTCCTGTAGCTCAGCAAAAGCCCCCGCTTGTGGAACCTGAGGGCTCCCTCTAAAACGGGACCCGAAGAAAGGGGGGAGGAAGGGCTCACCCCGAGTTTCCCAGGCTCCCGGCCACTGTGTCAGGGTTGCAAATCCAAAGCACAGCCATGTGTCTGTTCATAACAAAGTGCAGTTCGCTGCTTCGGGAGGCAGCGCTGTGTCCTGCCTCCTCCCGGGCCGTGCCGCCAGCTCGGACACTGAACACTGAGCTCTGGAAATGCGGTGTCAGGAAAGCAGGAATGTTCCTGTTGATCTCCTCGTTACTACATTTCCCCAGAGATCTTCAACAAGACAAGATCAGATTGATGTATTTTCTTTTCTTTCTTTCTTTCTTTCTTTCTTTTCTTTCTTTCTTTCTTTCTTTCTTTCTTTCTTTCTTTCTTTCTTTCTTTCTTTCTTTCTTTCTTTCTCTCTTTCTCTCTTTCTCTCGTTCTCTCTTTCTCTCGTTCTCTCTCTCTCTCTCTCTCTCTCTTTCTTTCTCTCTCTCTCTTTCTCTCTTTCTCTCTTTCTCTCTTTCTCTCGTTCTCTCTTTCTCTCGTTCTCTCTCTCTCTCTCTCTCTCTCTCTTTCTTTCTCTCTTTCTCTCTTTCTCTCTTTCTCTCTTTCTCTCTTTCTTTCTCTCTTTCTCTCTCTCTCTCTCTCTTTCTTTCTCTCTTTCTTTCTCTCTTCCTCTCTTCCTTTCTTTCTTACCCTCTCTGTTTCTCTCTTTCTCTCTTTCCCTCTCTTCCTATCTATTCACCTATATGTTGCTCTTCCTCCTGGCATCTTCCCCAGCTCAGGACAGACCCAGGAGTGGCCGCAGTGACCCCAGCGAGCCCAGCGAGCCCAGCAGCCGCAGCCCAGCTCAGCACCACCTCCCCTCCCCTCCCCAGGGCTCTGGGTTCCCATCTGCTTTCCCAGCCATGGCCAGCAGGGATCTTCCCTCCCTCCGCCTCTCCAGCCTTGCCCCGTTCTCTCCCTTTAAACTCCAGGTAGTTCCAGTTTCCATTACAAAACTTCAGCGTGATTTATATCGTTATAAACACCAGTTTTGTCTTTCATCCCTTTGGGGTGAACTCCTTTTTTCCCTGCCTTTTCCCCTCCCTACCTGCATGGTATGGCCCACATTTATACAAGACCTCATAAATAACATCTGGTGTCCCTATGATGGAACTAGTCAAATGTCTTAAACAATCCCCAGCACCAATATATCCACTGAATTCCTGCGTTTTCTCTGTCTGCCTCATAAACAGGCACTCACATATATTTTCCCCCGTAGCTGGAAGTGTATCTGTGTCTGTGCACAGCTGCACCGCGACTTTGTGCTGCATTTTGTGCCACAACTTCGCGTAGATCCAGACTCGGTTCCACTGCTGCCTTTTAGGAATTAAGGGAAAAACAAAAATGCTTTCGGAATTTAACCCTTGCGGGAGCGTGCAGCCGGTGCAGGGGGCCGGTCCCTCCCGGAGCTCTGCCCCAGGGCTGGGCTCTGCTGATCCCGCACATCCCGGGGTCCCAAAGGAGGAAGGGCTGCCCGGATCCCCCTTCCAGCAAAATCCCCCCTCTGCTTTATACGAAGGTTTCCTGGGGCAGGGAGGGATAAATCTCTGGGGGTTTACGAGTTAAGAGTGTCTCTATACTCTCCGCTTTATATCAAGAAGAAAAAAACCCCGAAAACTACGAAATGACCGCAATTACTTGGAGCCTCCTCCAAACAACATTATTATTAATATTTTTTAAATGTGTGTGTGTGATTTTGCGCATGTATTCCTCACCCGAATTTTCAGACTCTTTTTACCCCCTCCGGCTCTGAATGGGACAAACATATAAAAAAAATTCCCCAACCAAAATAACCCCAAAACCACCCGAATCTAAATTTGCAAAGTGTTTTTTTAATACAAAGGCAAACACTGGACCTCCACGGTTCCCCAGCGTGGGGGTCATTATTAGTCCTGTTAAGTACACAGCGAAATCTCACGCATCTCCTGACAGCGTGAGAGGAGGATGCGCTCCTCAGGTCCAGAGGAACACTTCCTTTTCAACAAAAACCTCTGGCTCCTTCCAGGTGATAAATCAGTGCACGTCGAGATTTACTAGGAGCATCCTCTAAAATTGCAATTATATCGATAGTTTTAATAGTTTAAAACACCAATGTGAATGAAATGCGTGTGAGCATTTATTTTCCTTGTAAAAATCCGTCAAAGTACCAGGGAAGATTTTTTGCCTCATGAAATCAGCACTGACAGTAGTTTATCTTCGTGCACAAAGCATCACTTGGCAGGGTTTTTTTCTCCTGTGAAATTCCAAGCAACTTAACCGAAAGCTGCAGTTTTCTCAAAAAGCTGTGAGAATAGGGGTGAGAATAGCCCCGGACAGCCCTAAACTCCGCTTTATTCCAGTGCAGAGTGGAACCTGTTTTGGCGGGGAAAAAGGGAGCCTGATTCCAGCTCTGTATAGAAAATCACGGTATAATAATTGGTAATGATGGGAAGAGGATGGAGATGGTGGTGGGAGAGCTGCAAACGGGGCTAGAAAACATTTTTTTGGGGTAAATGGTTTTCACGGAAATAGTCCGGAGTAAAAAATGCTTTTTAAATCGGAGAGTAGGAGGGAACGCAGCGAAACACTTGAAAACGAAAAGTTCTGGACTTTGCTATTAAGATGAGAGGGCGAATGTGGGAAATGAAGCAAACGCGGGCTCTAACCTGCCCCAGAGCCGCCTGCTCATCTCTGCACACACACAGCGCCGAGGAATGGAGACGGAGACACTGGAGCAGGCTGTGGTTAAACCCCTCCAACCCCGATTTCCCGGGATTTTGCCATCGCAGCCGGAGCCTGGAGGCTTTTCCGTGCCCCGGCAGCTGCCGGGGGAGGACGGGGCCGATGGCCGAGGCAGAGCCGGGATCTCCTTCCCCTTACGCTTCACAGGTTTCTCTAAACTTTAACTTGGGAGTGACATGAGCGAAAGCAGCTGAGCCCCGACCTGGAAAGAGATGGGGTTTCTACTCCCTTCTTTTGTTTTTGTATGTATGTATAGTTTTTCCTCACCCTCCTTGAGCTGGCTTAGGAGTTTGGGCTTGTTTGGAAAGTTTGGAAAGAATAACCATTAAAAAAAAAAAAAAAAAAAAAAGAAAAAGAAAAAAAGGCAAGTTGTTTACAGAGAGTTCTCCGTCTGGATAAAAGGTGATAATTGTAGTGGTTCTCTCGCTGATGTGGAGCAACACCAGCACCCCAAATAAAAACCCTGGGCTGGGGTACAGCCCTGCGTGTGCCCATCAAGGAGGGCTTTTCCCCTTTCTTCAGCGGTAAAAATCGTGCCTGTGTGTTTGTGTATTTACATGTGCTTGTGTTACTGACCTGCGGGAAATATTTCACAGCTACTTATTTCTCCCGATGCAGAAAATGAAAGGTACGGGGTTATTAAAATGAAGGGTTCAGGGCTGTTTCCTACTCTCCTCCTCCTTGCCTTTTCCATCTCTCTGTTTCTGTGCCCCATCCCGTGCAGGCAGAGCCTTTTACAGGCTCTTTTATTTGTCCGAAACACCTGACACAGGCTGCGGGAGGCTCCTTCTGCAGTCTGGGCTCCAAACCCTGCCGGGAGGGATGGCCCCGCTCTGAAACACGCTCGGACAGGGCTGATGGAAAGGGAGAATTGACAGTGATGGGGAATGGGGGGGAGGGGGGGGAAATTTGGGCTAACCCCAATGATATCGGTAATCCCGACTAGTAAATAATAATTATAATAATAAAATGATGATGATGATGATGATGATGATGCCATTACAGATATAATAATAAAAAAGCCAGGAGAAGAGGGAGGAAGACCTAAGAGGGATCCTTTTCCCTTCATCACCACCTCCTTCAATCCTGCAACTCTCTCCCGTTTCTAGGGGGGTCTGCACAACCCCAAAGCGGCCCCTTCTCCCCTCCATGCGGGGTGATAAGGAGATTGCTCTGCCCGCTCTGCTTCCCCGACTTCCCCCCTTCCCCTCGCCCCCTTCCCAACATCCTGTCAAGCAATAGGCTGTAAAATAGTTATCCAGCCCAGCACACAGGCAAGTGCCGTTTGAGAGTAATTTCTGCCCCGAGCACTTGGCCGGGGGCAAAGCAAGCGTGCTCTCTAACTGATCAACCTGGATATTTCATTATTCATTAATTTACTGTTTAACCAAATCCCACTCATTATCAGAGGCAACGCTTGGCAGAGCCCAGCGAACAGTAGCAGTTGGTGTCAGGCGTGGAGAATTGGCCCATTTGATCCTGGGCTGTTTTATTATTCAACACCACTGACTGAGAAAAAGGCCCATGAATAATAAAGAGCCAAAGCGTGTTTGAACTGAGAAGCATGACACAGCCTTACAAAACAGCAGTTAGGAAATTAAAGGCGAGGTGGCCCAGGCTTTGCATTTTTTATTCTCACTGTGGGCACAGGCATTGGGATTCCACATTTTTGTTGCTCCTGTGTTTATTGTTGTCGCTGTTACTATTTTCCCACAAGCTGTTTGAGAGGTGTGAACTCAAAATGTGGATTGGGATCTTTTTTATTGCAAAGTTGCTCTCTCTGCTCTATCCTGATAATAGTTTTTGTTTTAATAATGGCATATGTTGTGCTGCATGATTTTTCTCCCTTCCTATACACCATGAGAAATGACCCCACTACAAACATCAGACATTGATAATTTTGGGTGTAAATCCACAAAAACCCTCTCAAGAGAAAGTTAACTGAGCACTGGGATGCCAGTGGTGCCACAGAAATTCTGCTGAGATCCTGATGGACACCCAGGGCTGGGTCTTGTCTTTGAGGACCAAGCCTCCAGAAAAATGCTACTCTGAAAGCGTTTTTCATATTTTGATGAAAAATCAAAATAGGCAGTGGTGGATTATCAGCTGAGAAGTAGAATGCACCTCCTAGAGAGTGACAATTAAAATTTTTTCATGTCCCCAGCAAATGATTGAATTGTAATCCTTACTGTCACCATAAAGTTTTTCATTCTTTGGAACCCAGATCTTTGCCACTTGACCTTAACCTTGCCTTAAGTATGGCAGAAGCTCACAGGTGCTATCTCAGTTATGTCAGTATTGGATTTCCAAAATGCTTCAATTTCTGTAGGATGTGTGAGAGTGGTGACTACGGAGTGCTGGCACTTAGCGTGGCTTTAGAATAATGGTGGTTAAAAGATGAGGTCCTGAAAAAGAATGAGGAGCAAGCAGCCAACAGCAGCTTGGAAAAATGTTGATTAAAATACCTCTGACTTATAAAAGTCATACAAGAACATTGCAGCAAGACAACTTATCTGAAGCCACAATAATCATGGGAGTATTCACAGCAGCCAAACTTGAATCTCACCCTCTTCAAACACAAGAGCTTTGCAAGGTGTTTGGTCAAAATATTCTTTCTATCTTGTTATTGTGATCTTTGTTGATTATGACAAAGCTGTGGTGAAACAATTTCTAATTTTTCTATGCTGCATTACAATTTCTGTTATATCTTTAAAGTTATTATGTTGTGGCAAAAATCTGGCTTTTAATCTTTCCATGAGGACATGGCAGGATGCATTTAACCCTCCATATTTTTATAACCTCCTTCTGTTGGCTTTGCCAGGAGTTATGTCAGGAGCAGTCGTGGTATTTTAGTCCCTGCATGGAATGGTGGGCAGAGCACACAGGGGTGGGTGTGGGATGGGGGTGCCATCACTGTGACCCTGACACAGGTGTGTCCCCCTCCGTGGTTTGCATCTCTTCAGGCTTGGACAGTCCTGAAGATGTTTGGATGATGAAAAGAGATTGTTCCCTCTTTTTGTGTCTCTCCCTACCTTGTCTCTCCTCTGCTCTCCTGCCCCTCTGGGACACACAGAATTGGGATTTCTGGTGGGTGGTAGATTTTCAGGGGATGATATGTGCCAAGTGCAGGTTATCTGCACATATTAGTTCTGGTCAAGATCAACAAAGACCTCCTAAATGATTTAGAGTTACTTGATGTGGATCAATTGCTTATTTAATAAAAAGTGGCCAATTCAACCCCACACCACATGTCTTGTTTTATTTGTGGCCTGGCTTCATGCACAGGCATTTTTGAGCAGTCCATGTGCATCCTATTGTGGTGGCAGGCATTTATCCATAGACTCTGTCTCGTCCTGCAGGATTTTTTTAGGTTTGGATGGTTTTGGTTATGTTATTTTTCTTTTTTGTTCTTCTTTTTCCTTTCTCCCACCACCTGCCACTACTTCTAGGAGTGAATTTTGTTGGGATCTTGTCCTGATTAATAAAAACTCCAGTCCAAGTCTCTTTCAGAAACATACATTTGGAAATTTGGCTTCTTAATCAGAGCTTTTCCTTATCTTCCTAAATCAAAACCTGCTTTAGAAATAACCTCAGATTCTCAGAGCTTCCTCTTAAGTCTGGTTCATACTGACTGTGGGTTTTAAATACTGAAAAAAATAATGTGATGTCTGTGCATGTGGGTGCACATGGGTTGGGACAGATAAGCCTTCTCTCTTTATGCTTCTGAAATGTCTGAACACAACATTTTCTTCTATCCTCTTTTCTTACTGATCTTTTATCAATATTCATGGCTGTGGTTAGTGTTCCTGGAATTGAATGCACCTGGTGAAACCAGTCTCATTGCCTCCCTGATTTATTGTTAACATTTGTGTGAGCTTCACACACCTCTGAGGTGGGTCTTGTCTTCATGAAGACATGATAGGCTTAAGAGAGAGGTTATAGAGGCAAGGAATCATGGAATGGTTTGGGTTGGAAGTGTCCTTGAAGGTTATGGTGTTCCAAACTCCCCTGCCATGGGCAGGAAATGTTCCACCAGGCCGCATTACTGGGATCTCCATCCAACCTGGCCTTGGACACGTCTGGGTCTGTGATCACTGAAAAACCCTTTTGCTGAATTTGGGAGAAGAAGGATTTCACCTGCTCATCAGCAGCTGCTCAGGAAGGCCTTGCAGCCATGCAGAGGGTATTTTTTTTATTATGGACCACCTCAGGTGCCTGCAGGCTGCTTGGTGGGATCTTGTCCATGTGTCAGGGAACACCAGGAATTTGCTTTCCTGACATTCTCTGGATGCAAGACGGGATTGAGGAGGTGACTATATTCCTCCATAAGAAACTCCATCACTCTCCCCAGATGAAAGACACAGCCTAAATTTACAGTGCTGGTACTGCCTTTTGTTTCAAGTACGCAGCATTTTGTGTAATGGTGCCTTGATTTAACGTCATGCCAAAAACTAAAATAAAAACCATCACTTCATACATTCTTCAGGAGTATAAAATAAAGATTCAAGGTGAGGGCAAGTCTAAAGAATGGCAAGTCTTTCTGTTCCTCAGTAGGAAGTGGGTGTTCTTTGTGCCACTAAAAGGAAAATTAAAAAAAAAATCCCACTTCACTGTCAGAATGAAAGAAGGAACCTGGTGTTTCCATGCGTGCATGGATGTGACGAGCAGACGTGCATCCCAGGGAGGGCTGTTGAGCATAAGTGGAAGTGAATGCCAGTGGAGGATTATAGGTGCAGAGCTGCAGGTTTAATCACATCTGATGATAATTGACCGTGGGGGGAGGTGGGCAGCCCTGGTGGTGTAACTGGATGGGGAGTGTGAGGGTGTGATTGTAATTAAGTGTGGGTGTAACACTCTGGACATAACTGGATGTGAGTGCCAGGAGTTGGGCACGTAAGCCAATGTGAAAGTGTCTGAGTGAGTTCATGTTAGTGCAGGCAGGAGGGCGTGATTGAAGCTGAAGGTCAGAGTGTGTGTGTGATGGGGCTGGTGTGTGAGCAGAGGACTCTAAGTGCCAACAACAAGGGCTAAAAAACCAGTCGATGCAATTAATGAACCCAGTAGTAAGCAGTGCTGGGATAGTCTGCAAAATCTTGCTCAAATAAAATACTCCATGTATTTTTTCCCCCTTTTTTCCCCATATTCTTTAATGTACAGTTTAATCTGTAAGTTACTGCAGGAAAATTTGCACAAACAAGGAATTTCCAACAACTGTTAGGAATTTCCAATATTTGTGTCAGAGGTACTTGAAAATACTCTTTTTTTTGTGTGTGTGTAACATGTGCTTCTACGAGCTGCATTAATCCAATCAAGGCAAAGAGCTAACACATCATAAACTATATGTAAAATCAAAACTAATTAGCACAGCTTGATTTTCATGTATCAAACACATACAATCAACAGCTCATAGACCTGAGACTGAGATGCCTCCAAGAAATTATTTGGAGTGTTAATTCAGATAATGACTAAACTGCAACCTTGAAGACCATGTGTGAATCAAAAAAAAAAGGTGGATTAATTCAATCCTCCTTTTCCCCTCCAAACTAGTTGTGTAGCTCCAGTTGTTTGTGTGCCAGAATGATTTAAAGTGATGTTACCAGCCACACACTCTTTGGCTTTTACCAATATATGAAAGTTTCCTATTATTTTCACCTTCCTTTTAACAACTTCTCATTGAGACAGGCATACACTTCTCTTCTCATGCCTTAGGGCTTCTTGACACTTCAGAATTTACCAGAATAGCTATTCCAGAATTCTGGAATAAAATGGGCTACATGGGGGCTTTAATTAAGCAACTACTTGGGAACCATTATCCAGAAATAGTAAATTTCCAGGAGTAGAAAACCTTTAGAGAAACAATGTGGCTGAGTGAGAGACATGGCATGAGAATGAGGAAAAAATGCTGTATTTTCTCACCTCCACCTGGGCAGCTGCTTTAACTCTCATTTTTAATGTTCATAAATGGAGATAGAGAGCCAAATTCTGGTTGTTTGCTAAGGATTGAAGTTAATCTCACTGGATTAACTTCACTAGAATTGCACTAGATTTTACTTGACTAGACACCTGTAAATATTGCAAAGGTTGCCTCTACATGGATAGAAAGAACTTCCAGTGGGTGCCTTGTGTCACCCTGACCTGAATACCTAGATTGGCTTGAAGAGCATAATTTCTATATCTTTGTTTCTCAGTGGACTTTGCAGACACCCAGAGGACTAAAAGAAGATATTATGAACTGCCTTTTCTGCCTAGTGATGCCCTCAATGAACTAAGAGGCTGTATCTGATAAGTTGCTAAATTAGGCAGAGATAAGTGGCAAAAAGATGAGTTTTGCTGCTCAATTTATGCTGAGAAGAATTTTGAAGTCTTCAGACAAAAAAATTGCACTTTCCTAGCAGTCTTGTCACCAGTGCAGAATTTTCTCCTTCCTGGTGCTGTGCTTTTCTGTGCAAGGGGATTTAACTTGTTTGACCTAGGAGGATTCAGCCTTTGAGGCCTAACAGGTGAGACATGAGCTCAAGTTTCCCAGCATCTTTAGAGTCAAACTTCTGACACCATGACAGGTGCTTGGTGTTGCTTTGCTGCCACAGGAGAAGCACACAATGTCTATCAGCAGCAGAGAGTCTTTGGATGTGGTCTCCACATTCAACACTTGCCACTGTTTGTAATACAAAGACAGGTCGAGGGGGGTACAAAGGGAAATCAGACTCATTTTCTGTTTCCTCTCTCCTAGTTTCACAGTCACTTAATTGCAGCATGAGGAGGTGAGATTCTTTTTTCATAAATTAGACTGGTGGTTTAAGGGGCTTTATAGGGAGACAGGGGCCCAAAATCTCTCAGGTGGAGCAGGACACTAACCTAAATCTCATTTTTTCTGGCAAAAAAAAAAAAAAAAAAAACAAAACAACCAACTCTTAATTCAGGTACACTTTGAATAGAAGTGGTTATGGACTGGAAGTGACACCATCTCTCATCTTTTAACAGAGATAATGATTTGGGTTGGAAGTGACACCATCTCTCGTCTTTTAGGAGAGATAATAGTTTTACACCCATTCCCCCTTGTCCTGTCACTATCTGCCCATGTGAAAAGTCTCTCTCCATCTCTTACAAGCCCTGTTCAAGTACAGGAAGGCTGCAATGAGGTCATCCCAAAGTCTTCTCCAGGCTCTTCCAGTCTGTCTCCATTGAAGTGCTCCATCCCTTTGATAGTTCTCTGATTTGTGATTAACGCTCTTCTCTGTTGTAGAGGAAAGCCCTTGGATTATGTTCCCAGCCTTCTCTGAAGCTGGGAGAGTCTGAGGACATGGATTCAGGTCTGAGCTGTGGGTGTTGAGTCACTGAGCGTGGTGTCTGCTTCAACACCCACCCACCACTGCCACAGCCTTTGGTGACATCAGTGGCCCAAGACTGGGGCCTTCAAGTGTGAATTTTAAGGAATGAATCAGTGCACACTCCCATAAAGGTTCCTGTTGGAAATGACTTGATTAAAAATAACACACTTAGGAGAGGTGTTTCAGCTCCAGCCAGACCTCATTAACAGAATCACTCTTGATGTTCTCCTTGGCAAGCCTGGCTTTAGGTCTGCTTCAAACTTGTTTATGAGGTTGTTTGAGGTTTGTGCAGCACACAAGATCTCCAGTTGGAAAAGTGTCACTGCATGAGGCTGTAATCCTTGCTGTGGTCAATGTGTTGAGAGTTTTATATTTCCTGACCGCAGGATCTTTCCATAAAGTGGAGGGGGGGAGGGAGATTATTGTGATTAGCCAGCTGGTTTATTAAAACTTCTGGAAGCCATGGTGAAGCTTTAATGAGATTATTGCGTCCATAAACTGCAAAGTTTCTTCTGCTCTTTCTTATTATGGGGAAAAGAGAAGAACTGGCCAGGCCTTTCTCAGGCCACGTGAAAAGTTTTTAGAGAATGTAACTCTGGGAGTGAATGGTGGCAGTGAGAGAGGGAGAGGCTTTCCTGATGCACTCACCAGCTGAAAGTTTGTGAGGTGTTTTTTCCTTTCCCCATGGTCTCTGGGGGTGTAAAGTGCAGCAGGACTTCTGGCAGCCCCACCAGAAATGGGGACAGGGGTCTCTCCTTCCCTCAAATCTCCCTGGTTAACCTGCAGGCTGAAATGTGAGCGGGTTTTCCATGGGCTGGCCACGATCCATGGTCTGAAACCATATATTGCATTTATAGACATTGTTTTGGCAGGGTCCTGAAGCACCTACACAACAGTCTGTGTGTGACTTCAGCCTGGCCTGGCTGTGTCCCCAGCCAGAGGCACACCAGGCTCTCCCTTTGCACCTTGTGAGATCCATGGAGCAGCAGTTTTCACGTGGTTACGCCAACATTTAGCATTTGTGCAGACATCAACACTGTCACAGACATCTTTTATGAAAAATCCTTTCCTTAGGATTTTTCCTCCTGAGAAGCTGAGAGGCCTCAGGAACAAAATGTAAACATTGATTATCTGCTGCTGTGGAATGCAACAGGTGCATCTGCGATTGGCCCATGTTGGATGTTTGTAATTAATGGCCAATCACAGCCCAGCTGGCTCGGAGAGAGAGCCGAGTCACAAACCTTTGTTACCATTCTTTGCTATTCTATTCTTAGCCAGCCTTCTGATGAAACCTTTTCTTCTATTCTTTTAGTATAGTTTTAATGTCATATATATAATAAAATAATAAATCAAGCCTTCTGAAACATGGAGTCAGGTCCTCGTCTCTTCCCCAATCCGAAAACCCCTGTGAACACCGTCACACAACAGCTTTTTGGTTTGCTTTTACACGTCAACTCACTCATTGCTCTGCCATCTAGCAGAGTGACATGATGCAGGGCACAGGGAAGAGTTGAAGTGTGACCTGGATCTAAGGAAAAGCACCAGTAAGGTCACGGTAAGGATTACTTGACTTTTCTGTCTTGATTCCTCTTTCTTTCTACTAACTTAAAATTAAATGTGAAAAAATTACAGGCTGTTTTAGTAACTTCTGAATCTTCTCACTTTGTTAATTATGTTATTCTAGATCTTAGTTTTCCCAATTTTTATTGTTCTACCCTCTTTTCTCTTTTATCCGCTTCATTTTTTCTTTGCTTTCACATTCTATTTTTTTTTTTAAGCAGGGTGGCATTTAGCCAACTCTCATTTTGCTTGAAGATGCGGGAGGAACACTAGAAAAGCTTCACAAGAAAGAGGAAAAATATGCCAGGTTTTGTCCATTCCAGTGAGCCTTCCTGGACTTCAGGAAAAGAAGAAAAAAAGAAAGATTCAAACAGTGGGAAACTCAAATATTTGTAACATAAGGAGTTATGAGTCCATCCTCCACAGCAGACAGCTTGGAGCTATCAGACCCCACTTCCTTGGCATCTGGCCCAAATGGCACAATCGAGTCATATCAGTATCCATATGGGGCAGATTATTCTTCATTTGGGTGACTTTGATGCAAAAAGAGACAATATCACACCTTCTGGTGTCAGGCTGCAGCACACAATGCTTCCATATCCACCTCTTTGCAATCACACCAGTAAATGCATTTTTTTGGAACAAATCAGGAGTGGAAAGGGTGAGACCCTTCAGTAGACACCCTCTGTACATCCTAAGGTGCTACAGGTCCTAGGAGCCATGCTAATAAATTTAAAACCCCGATTAAACATTTCTAAAAGAAACTAGTGTGTGGTCTGTTTTATAATGAGTGTAATAAAAATTACTGGACCCAATTTATCCTTAATAAATTCAGGGCCAGAGGAGAATCCTATTTTTCAGTTGTTACTGTAGAAAATATTTACTTTTTTTTTTAGGCATCAGCTCAACAATTTCTGTTTATTTGTAACATAAATGAAGGGGAAAGGATGTAGTTAAATGAATAAGCCATATAAATACAGGCATTATAAAGACACAGGGTTGGCTATTAAAGTACTCAGGGAAGTAGTTATGAAGTCTAATTCAGCTTTTATGTCAATCAGGAGCAAAATTATAATTGATTCAGTAGAAAAAAGGGCCTGTCCTTAATTTTTTCAGTGCTGTTCAGTGTAAAGTAGTTGATTCACAGTTTTAGCCTTTTGATGTAACACAGAATATTCCTTTTGAGATAGGCTAGAACCAATGTGACACAAGACTTCCTTCAAGGATGTGATTTTATTAGCCTTGTGTAAATAACTTTCCTTGTAGTACATATATGAGGAAAAAAAAGGAAAAAAAAAGCTAATTTTGGAAGGATCCAAGTAGAATTCTGATGATAACCACACAGGGCCGATTTATTATTAGGCAGAAACACCATCAGTGTAGACAGGGCTGGAAACACCCATAGGTGGGCTTCCTGCAGTTGAGCAAAGCTGATGGGCAGGAGCACTTTATATGCTCTACTTTGACATATTTGTACTGGACATGACCTTCAGCATCTTTACCCATTTCAGGAATAAACCTACAGGAATAAACCACAGTCCTACACTGTGCAGTATCCAGGAAACTGCAGGCTTTCCCTGCCTTTTATCCAACTACATTCAGAGATCCAGCTTATTTCAAGGGGACTGAGACATGAAGTGATAGACTGCCAGCAGTGTGACATGGCACTTCTACATCAAGGATCTCATACAGAAACAGTTGATAATTTGAATTGCTTCTTTCAGCTGGCTTTGAGCTGACACAGGAGGGTAAATTTGCTCATCCTTTTACATAGAATCTCTGTGCAAAACTGGGATCCACGTACTTGCGTGTATGTGATTTAGGAAAGTCACTTCAAGACATTACCCATGGCATCATAGGGTGGGTTCATTTGTAAGAGACCTTAAAGCTCATCTCATTCCACCCCCCTGCCATGGGCAGGGACACCTTCCACTATCCCAGGTTGCTCCAAGCCCCGTCCAGCCTGGCCTAGGACATTTCCAGGGATGGAGCAGCCACAGCTTCTCTGGGCACTCTGTGCCAGGGCTTCTCCACCCTTACAGCAAAGAATTTCTCCCTATATTTTATCTAACTCTGTCCTTTGGCAGTAGGAAGCCATCCCCCCTTGTCCTGTCCCTCCATCCCTTGTCTGAAGTCCCTCTCCAGCTCTCTTGGAGCCCCTTTAGGCACTAGAAGGGGCTCTAAGTTTTCTCCAGAGACCTTATAAGTTGTTTGAACCAGAGGTTTGCAGCAGAGATGTTTGTATGGCACAGAGAATTGGAAACATCCTGTGCTTGTGGCAGCTCTGCCTATAACCTACTGTAGACACAGCCAAGTTTTGAGACTCATTCCTGAGCCTGGGAAGTGGTGAGGGGACATTTTAGACTGTATGAGATAATCCCTTACACTTTTGTTTGGCCTGAAGTCCATTAATCATAAGGAATCCTCTTATCCCCCTCAGGGATAGGGTCTGATCTTAAGGTGAGGAAAAACATACCCAAATTTTCACTTGCAAAAATTGCTGCAGAGGTTACAATATTAAGATATCCTGAGTTGGAAGGGATTCACAAGGATTACCAAGTCCAACTCCTAAGGTCTGCTTATTTGGAGAGTTACCACAGGACATATCTGATCCATAAATAATAAGTATATAATGAAGATGGAAAAGTTCTGCCCCCATCCTCTCCTCACCATGGCCTCCAGTACTCACCTGTATAACGCTGGAGCAGTCTGTGTCCTACAAACAGAAGTAGCATGTGGCAGAGCAGCAAATTAGTGGGTTGGAAACCTTCAAGAATAAGATATGAGGCAGGAATAACCTTGAATCACCAAATCCAGTCTGCTGGAGCAGGAGTGAGGAGTCTGAGGGGTTTTTAAAGGAAGTTTCTCAGCAGGAGTTGCAGATACCCAGAGTTGCATCCTCACCTCACTGTGTTCTGGGCCCACACAGCACTGGGGGTTCTTGTTACTACATATTCTGAGGGTCAGGTGACGCTAAAAAAAGGCTTTTACCCCCTACAATTATCCAGGGAAGTTCTGCATGTGGATGCTAATTCCTTGCCAAAGACAATTATATTATCTCCAAATTCTCAATGCATTTTTGGTGGGCAAATAAAGCCAGTGCCTCAGATTGCCCATAACATCTCATTGTTTTATTAAATCACCGTGGCAGCAGTGGTTGTCTCACAACAGAAAACTTCTCCACAAGGAAAAGGTGTTTGGATCAATGTGTCCAGGGTGTGTGTGCCCCCCAGGCAAAGGAATCATTGGTCACTCTGTGGGACTGCATGGTTTTGTTCAGGAGTGTAGATCTGCATGTAATACATGTTAAAGCCCAAAAGCTCCATCCCTTCCTCCATCTCTAACAGCACAGAATTATTCCACAAGTTTCTATTTTTGCTAATTGGCTGCAGCTCTGTAATTATGAGATAACCGCTCCAAATGAAATATTTGGGATTGGGTTTGAAATATTGTCTCTTCCTGCCTGCCTGGGGGATTTATGCAAATGCAGAAAAAAAAAAAAACCTTCCACCCTAAGTCAAAAGATTCTGTGGTCTTATCCACCTCTTCCAGGACTTTATGAGCAGGAAGGAAGGTTAGGGCAGTTTTTCATTTCCTATGTGAATGTCAGAACTTGGAACAATAATGGGGTCTGGAATTGCTCTTAATAAAAAGTATGTTGGGATTATCAGTAGAATGGAAGGGAAATGCACCAGGTGAGATAGGAGATATAAAAATAATTTTCCTGTTACAAAGTAGTTTTCTCCCTTTAAATGGCATGAAAGGCTAATCTGTTTAGTATCCAAGTAAGCTATTTATCTGGTAATTTATTTTCCTGAAAAAAAAACAACAAAAAAACTCCATCTGATATTATAAACAGAATGTGCATGTATTTTCTCATTTTTTTTTTTTTTTTTGTCTTTGGGTTTTTTTGTTTTGTTTTTGTCTTTGCATGAGTTTTATTGTTGTTTTGGTTTTGTTTGTTTTTATTTCTGGTTTCAAGTGATGATAAAAGCTGATTATGGTCTGAGCAACCTTTACAAGTGGAAGGTGTCGCTGCCCATGGCAGGGGATTTGGAACTGGATGAGCTTTAATGACCCTTCCAACTCAAACCATTCCATCATTCCATGAATAGTTCATACAAAAAGTATTCCATGCCTGGAATTCAGTGCAGAAATTTGGAGACTTTGTCAGAATTCCCTGTTCATATGTAATCAAATGCCATAAAATGCATGCATGTTGCATTACACATGAAATACGCATATATATATGCACATATATGTGTGTTTAAACAGGGGAAGAGGAGAAGGGCAGTGAATCATTGCTGGAGAAAAAGAGATGAACTTGAAACCAAAACTTGCCTCTGGGAAGCATAAATATGAAAAAGCATATTTGTTACTGCAACAACACTCATTATGAGATTTTTAAAGGAATCCTGGATATCTGGGGGGGAGATGAGTCCCATGGAATGTCACATATCTAGATGGCAGCTTCCAAACCCAAGATGGTTGCCTGAGCTGTTGATCATCTCTCAGTAGTCAATGGAAGCAGACAGGATCTTCCAGAGAGTAGCTCATCTCACAGTGGGATGGATTGGGCCATTTCTGGGCTATTTCTCTCTCCACTGGCTGTAACAGGAACTGATGAAACAGTGTAGACGAATGTCTGACTTTCTGATGGTTAAAATTGGGTGAGGTGAATTCACTATTCCTGTGGTGAACACCAGTCCAAATAAATTTCTGCAGCATTTGAGATTCACTACTTTAAATTGCTAATCTAAATATTAAGAAGCCAAAAGGTTCAACCTGTTCAGGCCTGGGTACACCTGACATTTTTAAGCATTATTGATGTTGCTACAGTGTTCTCCATCATCTGTCCTTTTGCTGTCATTATTAGGCAAAATCTTGGAGCAGGAGGCCACATTCCCTCCACTTGGATAACACCTAAATCCTATTGCCTGTATTTTGGCACTGCCAGATGAATCCAAGCAAGCAAATACATAAAGTGTCACTCAGTGATAAAGGGAAGTGGGTTTCAATTAGAGGTAAAGGCACTTCAGTGTTGCTTTTAGCATACAGGTGCCTGTGGCTCTTGAAATATTAAATATCCTGCTATGGGAAGTAGCCAACACTGCCAGTGGAGAAGAGAGAGGGTTCCAGCTTCCACTTATATTTAATTTTAAACAGAAACCCAAAAAGTTGAAGGTGAGAGGATAAATGTAGGTTAAATGTAGGTTATTTTATCCCACCCCTGACCCTGCACTTACAGCTGCAGCCAAGTCCATGAAGCTCCTCCTGCCTGCCCACCTCTCATTTATCCCTAAATTATACCTGGGGATGTGTGTCCCTGCTGAGTCAGCTGCTGCTGTGGACACCCATGGTGTCAGGGGTCCAAGCCAGGCTTGAACAGGCTGTTCCTAACTCTGCCAGAGTGATTTCAGCTAAAACATTGTGGTCCTGAAGAACACATGGTTTGCCTTGCCCAGAAGGCATCTTCCACATCAAAATCTATTCTATACCAGGAGATTTGGGGCAAAGAAGGAAAATAAAGGAAATAGGGACTTATCCTTCACTCCTAACATGAGGCACAGGCTGTTCTGCAGGGAGGAATGCAAATTTTATGGGACCAGGGGAAAAAGAGGCAAAATTGCTTTGCAACTGGCTTGTGTGCTGGGATGGGAGACTCCTGCTCCTGTCATCATGTAAGCACTGTTAACTGAGAAGTCACAGAGTAAAGCATGCACATGGTCCCCGGAGAGCTCTTTGTCAGTCCTGATGGTGCCGGGGACTCATCAGGGAGCTGAAGTATCATCATTTGGGTTACTCCATCAAGTGAGTACCTGCTGCTTTCTGTGGTGCCTCTTTTGGGTGTTTGCAATAAATGAACTGGATAAGATTTGAAGATGTCACTCCAAGTACAGAGGAGCACAGGATCCGTCAACCCTTTACAGACCTTGAGCTACGTGCTTCGTCCTTTTTAATAACAGAATAATTTGGACACTTCAAAAAGATCCATCTAAACTCTATTTATTCATGTTCAGAAGTAGCTAAACCAAAATCAGAAATGTGCCATTGGTATGACATCAATGCAAGCAAGGTCAGAAAGAATCACAAAATCTGATTTTAAGCTCCACTAAGATTTTATGATAATTGTCATGCAAATCATCCAGGATACCTCACTTCTATTGGGTATTTGCTGAAGCTGTAATATTTGCAGTGTGTTCCTCCCAGGTCCTGGATTTTCTGGCTGTGCACACACGCTCACTGTTAATGAAAGCAAATGGCTACAGGGGATTCCAAGTCTTAAATTTAATAATGGGTAAGAGTTAAAGTAAACAATGACTTAGCACTGGTGCAAGGGCGCTGGCATGGACATGCCAAAGGTGAGCTAGCTCAACACAGACATGAGCATTGTCTGGTCAACTCCTGTAAAGGCAGAGAAGGGAAAACACATTTTCTCCTCACCCGCTTCTCTTCCTCCCCTGAACCTCACCCTTACTGCACCTGTGAAGTCTCAGACTGCTTTTCCCCCTTCTTTTTTCTTTCTTCCCTTTTCAACTCTCCAGCTGCTGCTGAAAAGGGAATTTCCAAAGCATCCAAGATCCCAAGAGCAGCGTGCTAGGAATAAATAGCACAAAGACAAGTCATTCCATGGCAAATACCACTCAGTAGGAAGCAGGAAAGCTGAAGCAGTAAGTATGCCAGTAATTCTAATCAATATGCCCTCTTTGCATGTCAGGCTACAAATGCAGAACAAAGTTGGTTAAAATGCACGTCCTGGGACATTTTAACATCTGGAACTTTTTATGTATTCATGAAGATTGTGAGTCAGATTCAAAAAGCTGTTTAAACAAGTGTGTTGATACACATAAGGTTTACTGTATATATAGAAAAAAAGCAGCATTGTTAACATGTTTTTTTGTATCCCTGCCAACCTCCTGCCAACTGGGGATGGAGTGTAGGTTGTTGGCATGGATTCCTAAATCTCTCATTGGAATGGAAACTTCCCAGTGCTAGTTCAAAGGTTAGCTGGTTGTTTGATTTAAGCCAAACAGCCTTAGAATACAGGGATTTATTTTTTTATCGAAATGAGCGTTTATGTTGGTAATTCTCACATTTGGTTTTGGTTGTTACTGGAGATGTTTATTTGGGCTTGAAACAAGTGGTCTGGTTGACTTGGTACTAAAATAGCGTGATTTAATTTGGGTAAGACTTGCATTATAGCAGTAGCTGATTGTTTTTGAAGGGATTAAGCTCTCTTCATGCTGGTTGTGTATAAATTAGACTCCTAGTCCTGTTTAATCAACAAAGAACCTGCTTTAGGATGGAGTGAATCCCTGTCTAGAAGTTCCTACTTTGGTATTGAATTCATACACAGAAACTGGAAGACTGGCTTGGTCCAAGTCCTTAACACTGACTTTAGTGCCACCTTTAATAGGTATTAATGAGATGAGCATCACATGTCCCTCAGAGATAGAAATACCTCAAATCTAATGAAAAATCTCCAGTTGTTTAGGAAATGAAATTTGTTTTCAAGTCCCTTTTGGCTTTAATTAATGGGAGTGGAGTATCTATTTTTTTTAAAGCAATGTGCTTGGTGGAGTGTGAAGCCACTTTCATTTAATGAACCCTTCCACCAGCAGTTCAGATATTCACAGGTAACTGGTCAAAAGGGTTGGGATGAAAAACTGTAGCCTGAGCCCTGTGTGCCCTATGAAAGTGTCTTTCTGGGGGCAAAGCAGGAGGCAAAAAGATATTTCCTTTTCCCTCCCACTTCTTCACCAACCATAAGGGACTCCATACTTTAGGGAATCCACCAAATGGGTTCTATCCAACAGAATGAGTTTGAGGTACATTTAATTAATCAGTCAATCAATCAATCAATCAATCACTATAAAGCACTCTGAGATTTTGCAAGAATTCAAGGCAAAAATACTAATACTTAGGTATATGGCAACCATAATGATAATGCACACATAGAAAGAAATAATATTTTATGAATGTGTTTACAGTATCCTCACTTAATACCCATTTGGTTTGATCACCCTTAAAAAACCCTTGAGTCAAAATGTTATGTTCTGTTAGCTCCTTGTAGACCCATAAAACTTTCAATATAACTCATTCATTCTTAATTTTTTTTCTTTAAAAAAATAGTTTTCCATGAACAAATATCTTATTGTAAGTATCCTGTCAGAAGATGTTTGCAGCCAGGTTTTTCGTTAGAGTTAAGGTGTTAAATTATGCCTCAGTGCTTTTTTCAGATGGAATTTAGGTGTTTATAGTTTCAAAGTCTAAATTTAGGGAGGTTGTAATGGAGTCCTTTAGTATACAGTAGGGAAGACAGGTAATTCTGAGCTCAATAGACCTAAAATATGCATTTAACATAGCTGAGATGAAAGACTTGCTGAAAGAGTATTTTTTTCTTAGTTGGGAAACTTACAATTTTAATTGCAAGTAACCACTGTACCTTTAGGTGTGTTAGCATGACTAAAGTCATCTAGACTTTAAACACACTCAGGTAAGATGAATCCCACCTATGGCTTCCATTTTTTAAAATTTTTTAAAATGGAATCCATACAATGGATTTCTCTATTTGACCATGTTTGAGTCACAATAGTTACTTGTTGTCTCACCACAGAAGCTGAACAATCTTCAGTGCAGTTAACTTCACAACTGGGTGCCAATAAATCAATTAAGTTCCATGGAAATTAAAATGTAATAAGAATTTTGACCCAACAACCAATTTGATACCACAAAGAAGGACCATGATACAAGAGAGGGATGGATCTCAGTCTGTTCTTAGCTTGAGACACATTCCCATCCCTGAGGGTGTTCAAGGCCAGGTTGGATGGGGCTTTGAGTTTGAAGGAAGCTTAAAGATGATCTTGTTTCAAGCCCCTGATGTAGGCAGGGTGCCTTCACTAGACTGGGTTTAACTTACCTTCTGTTGGGCAGTTGAAATCAAGGTACACTGATGACTTGGGTTAGTGACTCACATGTTGGTCCTAATCCCTGTGAGATACTCCAGGATATTTCCAATGACTATGCAGTTGTTGGAAGTGCCACAAAAGATATTTTAAACAGAGCTCTTTTGGAGTGGAGGCTGCATACACCTGTTTCTTGAAGTCTTGGGCTTGCATTGTAAAAAAAATGTTTAAATTTCTGTGAGAAGATCATCTCTTCAGAGATTTCTTCAACATCTGCTTCTAATCCCGTCACAAATGCTGCCCATCTTTGGGATGCTGTGGCATTTCCACTTCCAGTCTCAGCTTGCAACCAGCAGTAAAAGAACAGAGGAACTTGATGAAGTCTGGTTTGAGTTTAGGTGTAAAAATGACGGAGGCTCATCTGCTTTCTATCTTGTATGAATTGCTGGCTAGTCCTTCTCAATCAAGATGTTCAAGTGAGGATTATTGCATTTTTAAGGAGATTGTGCAGGGGCCTAGAAGAGGGGCTGGATTAAAAGAACCAGGAGATCCTTCTCTCTGTGTCTCCTCTATAAATCTCTCATTATCAAAATAATGTCTTGTTTGTGGTCATGGATGGTTCTGCCTTGAATGAGTCATATTTCTTTTGATACCGATGATTCATATCACTTCTTGTACAGCCCAGGCTTGATCTGCAGAAAAGCTTTAGGAATAGAAAAGCTACAGCAAACAGGCTCTGCACATGCTCCAAGTTTCTGATAATCAGCCTTTATTTAATTAAGCTTCATATCTGTCTCGTGAGGTAATAACTATTATTCTACAAGTTGTACTTGATTATAGAAAAGAAAGAACCCACAGATACTGAGATGGATGAAAGTGACAGGAGATGCTATGGTAAAGATCTGGATTCAGAAGTGTCTCCCTTACTATTGCTCCTAAACAGACAAAGCCTAATGCAAATTGCAGATAAAAATTCAACACAGCCAACAAGTGTCTGTCTGCTCTCAGACTGTATCGCCATGATTCCTTAAGCTGCTTCCTTCAAAGGATAATAATCCCTCTCTTCCTCTGCCAGTGAGCAGGATTGTCCAGCACTTAAAGTGGGAGGAAAGGGATGTTTTTCAATTTAGACTCTGTGGTTTCTGCACTCTAGATCAAGTACGGTCTGCATGTGGAGGAGCTACCAATGGTGCAATTTAACAGGATTCAGCCTCCAAAACTGTAAATATGTTTGGGGTGAAAGAAGTTGTGAATGAAACCCAGATGAAGGAATGTGTAGTTAAGGAGTGATTTGAGACAGTTTGCCAATTATGACCCTCTTTGGTTCTCCTTCAGCAACATGATCTCCAGAGCTGAACCTGGCAAGTAAAGATGTGTATCTTTTTGTCTTTCACTCTGGACCTGAAATCAAACAATGGAAACAGTTTTACCTTAAAAACCACCAAACAATAAAAAAAGAAACAAACTAATCACGTGTTAATTGAATCCCTTGTGTAAAACCAGTCAAAATCATAAGCACCTGTGAAAGTCCTGCACCTTCCCACATTAGAAAATAGTGTCTTTTTGTTTTCTTCTCCAGCTGTTTATTTTACATCACTAAAACAAAGATGAATCAGCCTGCAAAGTCTAACATCACTGGATTTCTTAACAATTGCTCCGATATACCTGCAGATATGATCCAATATTAGATTTCACCCTATTCTTTATGACACCTCCAAAGATCAAAGTAGAAAATAATTTTAAAATAAGAACATGAATAAGATACCTAAGTCATGTTTGATAATATCACAAAAAGAGAAAAGAGCTTACTGAAAACCAAGCTGCCCTGTCTATTCAGACACCCAAGCTGGTTTACACCTATGTTTTTTTTTCTGAAAGAACTTAGAAAAGATGCCTAATCTTCCCATGCCAGTATTTCCATATCTGTCTAAGTGGACACTTGGAAATAAATAAATGATGAGGTGACACATCAGATAATTTTTATCAAATATAACAGTGCTAACCAAGTAAATTAAAAACATGCTAAAAGACTGGAATTAAAAACTCAGAAACCCTTATTTTACATAGATCTTCTGTTCTGAAATGCTGCATTTAATGCAGTGCACTATTAGCTCATAGAAACATAGAATTGTTTAGGGTGGAAAAGACTTCTAAGGTCATTGAGTCCAAACCTTCCCCCAACACTACCAAATTTGCCACATGTTCCCAAGTGCCAAATCTGCACATCTTAAAGGGCTTAAAGCCCTTCCAGGAATGGTGAATCCACCACTGCCCTGGACAGCCTGTTCTAGACCTTGAATAGTTTTTCTACTGCTGTTGGCTTTAGGTGGGAACCATTCAGAGACAGTGATCTCAGGTAGAACTCCAAAATGGGAAGGCAGCTGATCACACAATAACTGGATATACATACAAACATGAAGTGGATGCTTGGTTTGGAGGTCATTGAAATTCATTTTTCTGTAGAGCTGTGACCACCTGCTTGATCACATGGGCTAAATTGGCTTTCCCAATGCAGTCCCTTGCTTACCAACAAGCAGTCATTGGACTCCATCACATTGTCAATATAGAGTCATACCAATTCCAGTGAAATAGATGCAAAGCCCTTTTTCTTCTAGCTGTAGGCTCACAGAAATATCTCAGAAGGAGCTGTCAGATTGGAAATTTGCAGAGATATTGTGTCTGTTTGCATGGATAAGCAGAGATTAATTTTCCAGGTCACCATCCTTTCGCAAAACATAAAATTCATGTTGGAAAGGAAAAAAAAACAACAAACCTAAGACTTCAGAGAATCTTGAAATAAAACCTCATAATTTTGTCAAGAAAAGCAAGTCCTAATATCAAGCTATAAGTGGAATATCTAGAGAGACATACAGCTATAATTAATTCAGTGATAATGAGGCAATCAATACATTGACACTTTCTGATTAGACAAGGACGGTTACTGGATCACCATTTATTTCCCAGTTCCACAATAGTCAATGCCTTTAATGAAAAGTCTACTTTGACTCTTTCCCACTTGATGTTTCAGCTTGTTTGAACTATTAGCTCCAATTTTGTCAGGCTGGAATGTTACAGAGCAGGCTGCTAGGATACTGCAAGATTCATGGGTTTTGGATATTATACCACAGTAAAACAGCTGGAGGGGAGGGGAGAACCGGTATGGTGAGTAATGGCAAATGCATCCATCACAACAAAGAAACTTCTATCATCCCCACTGGCAAAACTGTGAGTTACTGAACTATCAAGGATCTGAGGCTGAGGTTTTTGAATGATAGCTATATATACTTTCCCCTTAGAGGAGTGATCTTGGTTTGGACTGATGATATTTGTTGCTATCAATGATGACAACGAACATCTGTGCTCGGTGGTAGCTGCTTGTAATTTCCTTGCCAAACACATCCACTCACAGGACAAATAGATGTATTTTGAAATTAGCAATAAATAAGACCAAAAAAACCAAGCAAGATGTGGTACTGTCCAGCCATCTTTGAAGGAATTAGTTTTTTTTGCTACTGACCTGGTGGCATCACTGAGGCTATTTCTATCATCTCCTACATTTTATTATAAAGCTTTTTAGCAGTGAGGTACAATATTCCTTCCCATGGGGCAAAAGAACTACTAAGCTATGAGCTCAGTTTGTCACAGAACAGTTGCCTTTCTTCAAAACTGTATCAGTGCTTGTACAAAAAGCACCAGGAAAGAAATTGTGGGACATTTGATGTTAATGGTGAAAGTCTCTTTGACTTCAGAAAAGACAAGAGTTCACGCACTGAGCACAGCTCTGAGGCTGTCTCCAATGTTGGTATGCATTTGTGAATGGTTTTTGCAATAGTGAATGACCACTTGGAACTGAAGCACCTAAAACAAGTTAATGTGGTGTTTAAAAACTTAATTACCTTAGGCTGGAGTATGAGTTGAAATTTTGAACCAGCCTTGGTTCCTAAACCCTTCATCTTGGTTTAATCATTTTGTTTTCATCATTACATTGCTTAATAGGTCTGGGGAAGGTTATCATAAATGATCATGTTACATAACTTTCAGATGTATGTGTAAAGTCAGACTGGATAATTGTAAGGATTTTTTGTTGTCTTAGCCATCTCTTTGTTTAAGTCTGTAATTCGCATCCTCCTTTTTTTTTCTTCCTGTCCCAGTTTCTTAAATGTAAACTAAAATATCTGCAGAATGAAGGAAAGACAGAAATGTGACAGAAACATAAGGCAAGCAGCAGTGAGCACATCTCAGAACCAAGAAAAAATATTTAAGGAGGACATATACCAAAGACGGTGCCCAGAGACTATTGCATGCTTCAACACCAGTGTCAGGGTAGTAGTTAAAATATACCACCCAAAGTGCAGCTGTAATTATGAGAAGTGAACTAATATAAAAAGTAAGTATATAAAAACAAAGACTGGGAAGAGACAGTCAAAATAAACTAGGGAATGAGGCCACTTAAAGCATTGAGGCTAAACTCAAAGATAGAAATGGCACAGGCCCTTAGGAAGCAATGTAACTTTGTGAGGGACAGCTAGTCTTTTGTTCTCACCCACTCAGGACCCTTGAAACCTTTTCCCTCTGGGCTTTTGCAGTGAGAAGAGTCTTTAACTCTAAGTCTTAAATACCTGAATAATTTGTATTTAAAATGCCTTAACATTATATCATGGGTTTGAAGTAGCCACAGTCTGTATCCAACATGAGCATCCAGCGATGCAGGGGAAGGATGGCTGCGCTCTAAGTGGAGTCAAAGTTGATGCCCAGAATTATTTGGATTTTGTGCACCTTTGGTTCTGGACTTTGCTCCTTGTTCTCCACTAGTTTCAGATGCACAAGATGAACAGGAACATGTTTAGATATTGTTTTGTGTGGGAAAAAGCAAGAGAAAGAGATGGACATGTTCAAATAGCCCCTTGTGGGTTTCTAATATGACTATGAGAACATATCAACTTAAAATAGTCATGGGTTGATTTAGATTGTTGGTAGGCCTGAAGGATCAAGCCCTACTCATGGTGTAATAAAAGGAGAGAAATTGTACAGTGTTGAATTTTTCTCCCCCATTGCAAGTTTACTCTCACCAACTGCATCAGGAACTAGTGTCCCTTTATTGCCATCTTCTTTAAGTGGTAGAGGGAGTGGTGAACTAAGGAATTCTAGTGTGGGATTCCCTTTCTGAATAATCAATACAAATTTATTCTTGATAATTAAATCCTAAAAAAGCTTTATGGAGTCACCTGAGTCCATGATGCTGCTGATTTGCTGGCTACATCCCAGTCAGGTTACTAGATACTGAGCAACCTGCCCTAGTGGAAGGTGTCCTTGGCCATGTCAGGGGGACTGAAACTAGATGGTCTTAAAGGTTCCTCCCAAGCCCAACCAGTCTGTGGTTCTACAATGTGACACAGGATATAGAAGAGACCTGGACTTTTGATTAAATATCCTACATTATCACAAGTGGCACTGGACACCTATGGCTGAGCACTTGAATCCAGTTCTTAGTTAACACAGTCAGTGGAGCTCCGAGAACAATTAATCTTTTTTAAGGCAGATATTTAAGCAACATCTATTCCAGTAAATAAAACACTGCCAGGACCCACGGGTGAAAATGGTTTTGGCTGAATCAGCACAGATTGAGAATCTGTTTAGAATCTGCCCATCTCATTATGGACACTGGGAGAGTTTAAATAATACTCTGGTTAAACTGTATCTGTTGGCAAAATTACCCTGGCATGACTTTACTGACTGTACTGCTTGTATCTCCACTGATGATAGAGCAGAAACAACTCTTGCCTGCTTAGACACTGCTTGTAGACATCAAAGTTGAGTCTCTTGAGCTGAATCCCACCTCTGGAGAAGGATGGGGGGCAGCCTGCAGCCCAGGGTATCAGGCACCTCTTTGGGGATGGGAATGAGAGCCCATGAGCTGCAGTCAGGATCCTGGTTAACCAGGAACCAGGATTAGACACAGCCAGGCAGGGCCAAGCTCAGCCCTGCAAGTGCTTCAGCTCCTGTCAAGGGTAAAACAGCACTTTTATTGACCTGTTCAGCCTGGCAGATGATTGAATAAGATATTTGTTTGTCAGAGCTGTGATCTCACAGTTGCTCTTAACTGTCTAAAATGCTTTCTGTAACGCAGTGTGAAGAGCATTCACCTGAAGCCACACATCTCCCACCTCTCTTTCATGCTGTTTGCTTGTTTGGTTGGTTGAGCATGTGTTCTTTTGTTGTGACTGTTGTTTTTCACTGAGCAATCATCTGAATTATTTGCCTGAACATTCATTGTCTCCCTCTCTTCATCCTCTTTAGCAAGATCAGTTTGGGGATCCAGCACAGAGCGAGGTTCCGTAGCTTGGGGATCCAGCTCAGGGTGGAATTCCATAGCCCCAGATGAGAACAGCAAGGGAAAAGGCAGAAAAGCTTTGGGTGACCCAGCCAATATTTGTGGGCAAATGTGCTTGGAGTGGCTCAGAGCAGTACTGAGCCCCAGAGTGTGGATGCAGAATGCTCACTGTGGTGAATTACAGCTGAGTTTCTGAACATTCAATAGGGCTTTTGTTGTTTCTGGTATTAAGGAATTATTCAGGGAAGAATAAGAAAAGGAGGAAATAAAAATTAAAATAATTCCTCCAAATCCAGTGTACATTTCCTAGGCAACAGTGAGGAAAATAAAAAAAAAATCTAATCATAAAATTTAAGCTCTGTTAATGGGAATAGCCTCTTGTAATTATCTCAGCAATGCATTCTGTCTCTTTTTTCTTTTTCTGTTTACCCATTGCCTTTTAACGTTAAATAGCATCAGTAATAAACAGGAAAAACATTGAGATATTTTCTATCTACAGTCACTAGCTGAGCAGAAGTGCAAATAAGCATCTCACTTTGGATTTTGAAGCTGGGATGTAATCGAATTTCAGACTTCAAATCTGCATCTGAATTTCAGTGGTTGCTGTAAGACAGGGTTTGGCTCTAGCTGGTGTCAGAACTTTTAGTTTAGACCCTATGAAGAGACAGGGGAAAGTATGAGCTCCAAAACTCTTACCCAGTGATAATTAATGTTTAAGACACACTAATAACCTTCTGTCAAGATTACAAAATAGATTGAATAGTTATTCAGTTTACCTTTATACTGAAAAAAAGAAGTTTTGCTCTCTCTTCTGAGCACTAACCTGGGTTGGGTGGGACAGACAGACTGTGCACTGCTGTAATTGGGATCCCATGCACTGCTGTAATTGGGATTCCATGCCAATCCATTCATTTCACTGACACTGCTCCTGATTTACATTGGCAGCAAATGTTTTTCCACATCACTAAGAGATACACTTCTATTTAAGACAGATTTATTTCATGGGAAAGGGGAATGAAGTCCTTCCAGGAATACTATATATATATATATATATATAAGCCTTTACCTCCTTTCCCTTCTACCCCCTGCCCCCTCTCCTTTTTGTAATGCTGAAGGTAATGAAGCAAAATTTGTTGCTACAGATCTAAACATGACAATTCGGCAATTTTTATTTCCTTAGTTCAGCTGAATTTGTTATTCTCGTACAGCTCTGTAATTGCCTTTTTTTTTTCCCCAGCTATCGAGTTCACACAGGTAGAAGAAAGGCTGCTTTATATCTGAACTTGATGCTGGAGGTCGTTGGAAAGATTATGTAATACAACTCAAAAAAGCTTTACAAACTGTTCAAATAATAAAACATTTCTAGTACAGTGCAGGAACATAAAAGTGAAACCAAACAAACCCAAACCATTTTGCAATTACTGACAAAATCGTGCACTGGCAAAAAATGTGAAAGCATAACAGGAGTGGAGAAGGTTTTTGGGTTTTTTTTCCCTCTCTTTTCTTTCTTTTTTGTCCTTTTCCCCCCCATTCCTTTTTTCTTTCCCTTGCTACAAATAAAGAAAAAGCATTTCAGTTCTTGAAACAACCTGCATACACATCCACTTCCCCTGCCTCACCGCTTTCCTTTGTATTCCCAGCACCAGGAAAAGATAAAATAACATTAGCTCCACGAGTAAATTAAATGATGGATGTTACAGTTCCCTTTTTCCAAATCCAACTCTTTAAGCCTTAGTTTAGAAGCTTAAATGTGGAATGAGAGACTATGTCCTGTTTCTCCCTGCTGGGTTCATTTAGGATAAAACCCAGGCTGTCCTGCATTTTAGTTGGAGACTTGCACACAGTGGGGGTGATTGGACTTTCTCTGCCCAAGGCACAACATATGCTACTTCCCATCACTTTAATAGGCATTAGTTCCGCAGACAGCACTGGTCAAATGTACATTATTCACAATCACTTTAATGCAAATATGCAAGGATGAGGGAGAAAATATGTCACAAAGAAAGAATCGGCCATTTCCATTCTTTTTTTTTTTTTATTTTCTTCTTCTATCACAGCATCTCTTCTTTCAACACACCTGTCTGTCTACACAGACATGCAATCATTGGGGTTTTTTTAGGAGGATTTTGTTCATTTTTTATGGAAGGTCTCAGCATTGTTGGTTAAAAGAGTTTAGATGTAAAATATCAATGCTACACTTTTACTAAAGGTGCTGTCTATTGTTATTCTTAACACTCACAGGACAAAGCTTTCTTTTTCATTGTCAGCCTCTTCTGTTTTGGAGGGTTTATTCTAATCATTATTTATATTATTTTTGGTCTGTTGAATCCTTTTGTGCACCAAAAGAATGACCTGTGTCTGTAACAAATAAAGCTTCCTAATTAAATTATTATCACCAGAAACACATTGATATACTTCTGTTTAGATGAGGAAGAATTCCATGTTTTTTTGCATTTACATCATGATTTCTTCACATTTATATTTTATCTGTGTAAATAACATCCAGGGTTCTGCACTCTGCCACTCTGCTATAAATCCCATTGTGGTACTGTGCTAAAATGGAGACTACAGAGATATTTACATTATCTACCTGTCTGTTTGCCTGCCCATCTTTATTTCCTTATGATGCATCCTGAACAGCAATGCTTTTTCCGTGAGGATCTCTGAAACCGCTAAAAATATGAGTGCAATTCAGCAACTTGTTCAGAATATGACGTTGCAAGTCATAATTGGTAAGAATTTACCAGCTTTTATTTTTATTCTCCTTTTTTTCCCCCTCTCATTTCCTTGCCAAGGGCAACATTTCACTTCCACCCTGCCCATCCATTCCTGCAGGTGTAAAAGTTTTTCTAAGTTATCACACTTATGGTTGCTTCTTTCCAACCAACTTCCTACACAAATCCAATGGATATTTGTACTGAGTACCAAGCATGAATCCAAGCTTATCAAGCCTTTGATAAAGTGGAAAGATGTTGCTGTATGGCAGCCAAAATCAATCTAACCTTTGGCTGCCACAGTGTTCCTTAAGAGAGAGGAATTGTTCCTCTCCACCTAATAACCAAGGCCAAGTGGTAAAACCTTGGCCAGACCCCAAATGGAGTAAATCAGTTCATGAACTGCATCAGCACAACCCCAATTGCCTCTCCAGGGAGGTTTCATGCCACACTGGAAGGCTCTTTATTGTGACAGACACATTAGATCCAGAGATCTTGTGGTCGAATAAATTGAAATCTCAGTTTTCCTGTCAAAAGCTCCCTGGATCCATCAGGGTAACTTTGCAGGGGAAGCAGTTGTTTCTAAAGATTTTATTTCTTTAAGGTTTTTTCTCTTTTCTAAGATATTTGGCCAAAATTATGTGATCTCTGTAAGTCATTAATTATAAATAAACAGAATAATTTTGTTAAGACATTCACCTGTAAAACTCAAAAAGTTTATTTTTAAATGGCTGTATTCCCATTAGATATTTTAGTTCAGACAATAATGTCTTTTCTGAAGAGAAACTTCCTCTCTCTCACACACCAGGTATGCCCACAATGTTCACTATCCTAATTTCATTAGTGTCAAGTGATTAGGCATTAATTGCAAAATGTAACATTGCATCCAGTTTGCTTTCTAATAGGTGAATTTTAATGGCACAGTGCTGTGCCAAGGATTTCTAATTAATGTTCAATATTGCCCTTTTAAGGATGGAAGGAAAGACAAAACAATAGGTGTGTGAGTATATTTTAAAACACAGATAAAAGTTTTTGGCAACCCATTTATAGAATCCCTTGGAAAAACAGCAGTCGGTGCAGAGAGGATTACATGATGGCAACATGATGGACAAAACTCGGTTCTTTTAATTATTCACTGGTATTTTACTGTAACTCACTAGAATCAATCTAGGTTTACATCACTAGAAAGGAGAAGGCAATACTGCTTTTGTCTTTTGTGTATCATCATATTTTAGAGTTACGCAGCTCATAACCAAGGCTGGATCAGTGTGAAGTACCAGGCAGTCCTAGCCAGTGATCTCTGTGTTTTTCTGGCCTAGTGAGATGAATTGCATCAATTTTGTAAGGAGCAGCAACAAGGAGCAAAGCAGCAAGCGTTGCATCTGGTCACCTTTAACTTCCCAGCCTAAACGAGCTCATGGCCTGTTACATCTGGATTAGCTAAGAGGTTTCTGTATCATTTCTAGTAATCTTTGTCCTCTCTGTGTGTAAAACAAGGTGTTTTATTGGATCTGTCACTACCTCGTAGAACAAAATAAAGGCCAATAAAAATAACAATTGAAATTACTATGCTCCTGCTCCTCCTCCTTTCTCTGCAGCTATTTGCTTTATTTATGTTTTTACCAATACCAGAGGATTTATATGAGTTTTTAAAAATGGTTTGGAACTAGCCAAGCATTGCTTCCCCTTGAAGCAATCACTTCATGGACCACTTTATTTACTATATAGTTCAGATGTCAGATATTTACATGGTAGGGGTTTTATTATTAATAGATTTTTCAATTGGCAAAGCCTGTGTTCTCTGAACTTAGTAGGACTTTATCTTTTCTTACAGGCGATGAGTGATTTATGTGGACAGCTCCTATTAATGTTAATGGAAAGCAAATGTAAATCTCTCCACAGTAGATAGATAGCAATCTTACAAAAGTGGTCCAAGCAAAGCTTGTCTTTGTATGGGTCTAACTAGCAATTAGCATAAAAGATTGACATCAGCTCTAACTCGGTATTTATACAAGTACTGTTAATCTAAATACAGAATCAAATTAATCCCTCGTGCAACTCCAGTGCCTGCTTTGGAATTTCAGCACTGAAGATTGTGATTTGCTCTCTATAGGCTAAACCTAAATGCAAGGTTTCAAGGACTAGATTCTGATAGATGCCCTGTGCAGTTGGGGTGGAACATTGTAAATTAAGCCAACCTATATAGTTCCTGCAAAACCATTTGAAAATTGAGATTTATAAAGGAGGCTGATAGAATTACATGCTTTTTGGGCTTAAGCATATAAAATACCATCAGGAGGATAAAATACCACCTTTCAGCAAAGTCCTTGGAGAACTAAGACAGAAAATGCATGATTTGAAAGGGCCTTTCGGTGAAATTCTTGTAGGAAAAGGAGCCAAGACTTAGAAAATTGAAAAATATCACAACAAAGGCACAAAATTTTAATTAAAAAGTCATAAAGGCTTTATGGTTGGGTTGCTTTTGCTGAGAAGTGTTTTCTTTAAAAAATATTGCAAAAAAATGATAGGATTGTTTGGGTTGGAAGGGACAATCAATCTCACCTTGTATCAGCCCTCCTGCCATGGGCAGGGACACTTCCCACCAGTCTACGTTGCTCCAAGCCCTATCCAACCTGGCCTTGAGCACTTGCAAGGATGGGGAATCCAAAGCTTCTCTGAGAAATCTGTTCCAGTTTCTCACCACCTTCACACAGAACAATTTCTTCCTAACATCTAATCTAAATCTTCCTTTTTTTGGTTTACAGCCATTCTCCTCATCCCATCAATCCAAGCCCTTGTCCAAAGATCTGCTCCATCTCTCTTGGAGCTCCTTTAGTTATTAGAAGGGATTCCAAGGCCTCCCTGGAGCCTTCTGCTCTTGAAATACCATTATGCCTGATTTCTTACTGGAGCTACAATAGAAGAGAGAAACCATTTCACAACATTAAGGAATGGTAAATAATGGCCGGGGTGATGCTGGGAGAGAAAATCAGGCTCATGGGTGAGCTCTACACAGCAGGACCTTGGTGTGTCCCATTCATCACTGCCTGGATCTCAAGTTTAGACCAATCCAAGATGTAGTTATGGGACATAATAAGATATGCACTCAAAAACTTCTCTTTAACTTCTCATACAGAGGAATAGAACAGGGGTTATTCGGGTTGGAGAAGAGAAGGTTCTTGGGTGAGGGCAAATGAGACAGAAGCAGACCCTTCTCAGAAGTTGACTGGACACAGCACTGAGCAACGTGTTCAAGGTGACCATGCTCTGTGGAAGGAGGATGGATTAGATGATGTGGAGACATCCCTTCCAAACTCTGCTGTTCTGTGATTTTGGGAACCCTCTGGGCTCAGTTCAGTTGCCCAGACACATGACCAGCAGCTCTTGAGATAAATAAGGTGTTGGTATCCTGCCTAGTTTGCATTTGCTTTTCCAGGTAGGACTTAGGTTATATTTTCCAAACCCAGAGAAAATATACCCCCTTACTTTAACCCATAAATGAATGAAACTAAGAAAAGAGCTGCTGGCCTTGCATCTGCTTTTAACTACATCTTGGTGCCTGTGCCAAGACAAACCAACATGCTAATGTTGAGCCCAGAAGCAACTTCATCCTGTGACTCATGACTTCTGCACTCAAAGTCTTGATTTGGATGTGGAATGACGTGTCCCATCACTGGGACATTACTTAACCAGAGCCACCAGAGCCATCTTTTTTTTTGGGTTTGTTTTTGTTTTTTTTGGTTTTTTTTGGTTTTTTTTTTTTGTTTTTGTTTTTGTTTTTGTTTTTTGTTTTTTGTTTCTTTGGGGTGTTTTTTTTTTTTTTTTTTTTTTTTTTTTTTTTTTTTTTTTTGTGGTTTTGATAATATGAAGCCTGCAGTAGGTGACTGCTTGAACAGAAATATGGGATAAGATGATCTTCAGATGTTCTAATTTTAACAATTCTGTGATTCTGTATCCTTAGATTTTCTTCCTTGAGAGTGGCTGGAAGCCAAGCTCATGCTTTTATATAAGGATAGTTGGTGGAACCACATTTTGGAATATGGTTGATAGACCAATTGTATTGGTGTTTGTAGGCCTTGGAATATTGAAAAACATAAAAATCTGCTCATAGAAGTTTCTCTCAAGACTTTCCATCTTAAACTTCTCCAGAATCCAAAATCAGTGCTCTGAAGGACCTGAGTTTTCCATTCCATCCTGACTGGTGATCTTTTCAAGACTACCAAAGGCAGGAGGGAAGCATCAGTTGCCTCTGCCATAGCTGCCATTACTCAAAATCAGGTAAAGAAATATTTCCAAGGAACACGTGGAAAATATTAGCTCAATATGGGCTGAATGCAAAGTGGGTCTGCTGGTCAAATGTCCTGTGTTTGACTGAGCTCAATAAGGGTGCATAAGGACTTGTATAATGTGCCAAGTGCAGGGCACTCATTCCTAGGTAGTTCTTCCTGCTTCTGGTGATCTGTGCCTCAGGAATCTCTGGAGTCTTTTTATTTATTAGTTTTTGGTAGAATTTTCTACCTTTTCCTCTGTGTCACAACATCCTTCTATACTTTTTCAACAGAGAAGAAGAAAATTTACTTGAAGTAGTGATTTATTCTATGTTTGCAGTTGTATTTCAGAGAGACTGTCTTCTAACTAAAAATTAATTAATTAATTAAATATAAGCAGAACTAAAGAATAGTATTAAAATAAGTTATCCTGTTTAGTGCTCCAGTTATTTTCATGGTCTGCAGATGCCATTTTATACCCACTGTAGTACTGGTCATTTCTGAATTCTGGCGTGTTGTGTTTTCAAATGCCATCAGAGTGATCCTTAAACATTAATGTGCTTTGATGCTCTTAATTCTCCTTCTTTTAAAAAGTAAAACAAGTAATTCCAGAAGTACAAAGGCAAAGAAAAGCACTGCTTCTGTTTTTATTCTGACTTGACTGACATTATAATTGGATTGGTTAGATCACTTCTTTTACCTCTTTTTATACCTGTAGAAATGAGGCTGTCACAAAGCACTTGAGCAATGGCAATCAGGCTGTCACAGCTGACATCCAACTTACAAACCACGTTCAAGAAACTTTCACGATGAGTTTTTCTCTAAACCATGTTTAGAGAAACCATGTTCTCCTAAACTATGTTTTAATATGAAATTTATAAAGCACAGAATTAGTCATGAAAGAATTACCAGTGTATCAAATAAAGTAGCATCAATCCAGGGAAAGTCACATGGCGGGTGAGATTCCTCCCCTGCTGCTGCTGTCTAATTCTGATAATTGTAGCATGGGAATTTGTGTACTTGGTGCCCAACCTCTCATTGCTGTCTCTGAAAACTGAGAGCTCAAATCCGACTTGATATAGTTTTTTGGTGCCCACCTGAGACATTCAATGGACTGTAAGACACCCAGATGGGATTGATAGATATAACCCTGGACTTACAGGAAAGCCACGCTTTTCTAGAGACAGCAGGATGCAGGATGAGGCTTGGGGGCATCTCAGACAGCACTGGATACCTGTGTGGGTGGTTAATCAAACCCTTATCAGTGTTGCCAATGGGAGTCTGGAGAGCAGACACACACCTGAAGGCAGATGCCTGCTCCTATGTAGGTCTGCAGTCAAGAATCTGAAATTTGGATGTGCTCATCTGCTCTTGCTGTCTAACCCATCATGATTAGTGGAGGTCCTGCCCAGACAAGTCAGTGGAGCCTGGAAACCAATTCAGTTCACACAAGAAAATACCTACCTGCATTTGGTCAGGTCAACTGCTCTCTGGACTCCAGTGATGGTATCAACAGGATTTTCATCTTCTCTGACTCAAATCAGGGACAGCACAAACACAGACCTGCCCTTCTGAGACCCTTAAATGTAGGGGTCTGGCTGTGAGTCCCACCTACAGTTCACTGGAGCAAAGTGATCATATTTGAGCCTTTCATACCAAATTAACTTGAGAAGCCTCATAAGAAGAAATGAAGGAGACTGCTAGGACTCATCACATTCCCACATGGAGATACTAATTCTGCTTTTGAATCACATTTATCTGCTATTTCCCTCACCCCCACTCACACTGTGACAACTTATGCTGTTGAATATAAGCCTCAAGTCCCTCCCCATCCCATGCCTGAACATATCCAAATTAATTTATTTAAGCCACTAAAAACTCCTTGGTCTTAAATTTTTTAACTGGAGCCTGTGCTTATTCTATTAAAAAATTAATCTGCTAGGATGTCTTTAATCAGCCGAGTCACACAAAGGCAAAATAACGATACAGTAACTTTAGGGAACCTTGACTTTGAGCCACCTTTTATAAGCATGGAAGACAGAATAAAAAAAAAAAAATCAAAAGCAGTAAAAACTTATTTCTGTCAGTAGCTCCTTTTCAGAAAATGTTGTGAAAACAATCTCTGTGTGGAGGAAGCAACATACTGAGTAACAAACCTCAATCACAGGAAGTTCATTTTTTTCCTTGGCGCGTCGCCCAGTGCCATCAGAACTAATTAAAAACAGAGCCACGCTGGTAGGAAGCTCAGTGTTTGGGTTTTACAATAACCGAGTAGCAAACCAGGGGGACGTCTAATGAGAATAGTTTCCGAGTTTGTTTTCTAGCATTGGGCAACTATGTCAATTACTGGAAGTACAGCTCAGGGCCAGCAACCATGCTGAGCCACCAAAGAGGGTTATTTGCCGTACAGATTGAGCTGCTACTTTGATGCATGTGTTGTGCGTGTCACTTGCACACTGGTGCAGCTCCTTGGCTCATGACTGAATAGGAGGAGGCTGATGGCACCTTGCTCCTCTTGTCTGAGGCTGCATCAAATGTTACGAGGCAGGGCTTTCCCCCGGATCATTAGATATGCTCCAGTTAAAAAATGAAATATGTCCTGTTCTAAGGATTCTGTTTGTAATGAAGGATCTGGCTTGCAAAGGGAGTTATCAGCCAGGGGCTTAACCCTTTGAGAGTTGGAGGAAGAGACAGGTTGATCTGAATATTTTTAAAGCAAGCATCATAACTCAAACTATCCCAAGTGAAAATTAAAAATATACATTTAAACAAGCACATGGCTTCAAAATCTCACATAAGCAAGTTTTACTCTTGCAAATAACCTGCTTATTATAAAGCCTGTGGAATCAGTGTATATACTAAATACTTTATACTCATATTTTAGGATTGCTTTTGGTTTTTTAAAACCAAAGAAAATAGAAATGAAAGAGGAAAGCAGGATGAAGCGAAGGAAAAATTGTTGCAAAAATAAGGGAAAAGCTCTCTATATCTACTGAGGACATAATGGGAATCAATGGGCTTAAACCATAGCAAGGAAGATTTAGGTTGGTAATTAGGTAAACTCTCTAAGTGTAGAATAGCTCTGCCTAGCCAGGTGGTAGAATCTCCACCAGTAAAAGGTTTTAAGAGTAGATTAAACAAACATAGACTCACAGAATGGTTTGTGAGTCTCTCTCAAAGAGACCTTAAAGCTCATCATGTTCTACTCCCCTGCCATGGGCAGAGATGCCTTCCACTATCCCAGGTTGCTCCAAGCCCTGTCCAATCCGGCCTTGAACACTTCCAGGGATAGGAGATAGACAACTTCTCTGGGCAACATGTTCCAGAGCCTCACCACCCTTTGAGTAAAGTACTTCTTCCTAACATCTAATATAAATCTCTCATCTTTTAGGAGACATAATAGTTTTAAACCCATTCCCCCATTGTCCTGTCACTATCTGCCCATGTGAAAAGTCTCTCTCTCTCTCTTACAAGCCCTATTTAAGTACTGGCTGCAATGAGGTCACCCCAAAGCCCTCTCCAGGCTGAACAGCTGTCCCAGTCTGTCTCCACAGAAGTGCTCCAGCCCTTTGATAGTTCTCTGATTTGTGATTAACTTCCTTCTCTGTTGTAGAGGTGAGCTCTCAGGTCATGTTCCCACCTTTCTCTGAAGTATGAGAGTCTGAAGACATGGATTGAGAGATTCTCAACATTATATAAAATCTGTCATCCTTAATCCTCAATGGTCAAGTAGGCTTACTACTCATTGTAAACTTACTACCTACTACAAACTAGTATCCTCAGCCATCTAATTTTTGAATGAATTCAAGCACTTTATTCAGTCTTGACAAAAAATTTCTATTTCTCAGTAAATATAAAGTTTGGTATATTCCGAAAACTTCATTATCATTGCAGTTTTGTTTGTGTCCTTGTTGCTTTCTTCTGTTCCATGTTAATAATTTTCTTCATGTTGCCCCTTTTGATATCTTAGGCTGTTATCCAGAAATGTGGGTGAGATAGTGAATAACAGAGTAATGATGTAGGTTCAGTGCTGTAAGGTTGGTTTATAATGTATTTACATCATTGTAATTGGTCATTGGTGGCTTTCTCTTGACTCTGTGGGTCACCCCCTGCATTGCCCTCCAAAGTCCTTCTGCATGCATGTTGTCTTCCGTTTGTGCTACAGGCAACACACAAATCTCTTTGCTGTGGAGAATTGCTATCAGGATGGTAATTGCTTTTACTAATTATACAGTCTCCATTGAATAAAGAGAGAGCCTCAGTTTAAACAAGCTGCTTAAACTAGTTTCCTAACTACACCCTCAACTTAGACAATGTGAATCCTGGTTGATGTCCTGTTGTGCTCATAAGCAGTGTAATAATATGAGTAAATGAGATCCTGGGACCATGAGATCAAGTTCTATGCAGCTGGTGGGACTCATCCTTATTTTCTATGTGGTCCTGCTACTTTAGATGGGACTGGTGAGGCAAAGCTGTGGATACTGTCTGAGCTTCCCAAATGTGACAGCGACTGTGAGACAAATTGTGCTGTTCTTATGAGCCAGTGCAGGATTTCAGTTCTACTAACCAAACTAACTAATGCCTTCAGAAGGAATTATATGTAATGGTACAAGAGACTCATTGGTATCAGGCTCATTTTGTATTTTTATGCAAATACTCCATGTTATCTTTAAAGTATTCAGCCTCATTACTTCTTTACTTCTGTTCCAGCATAAGCTAAAAAACCATTTTTCTGTATTTACAGAAGTTGAAAATATGTAATTATTTATCATGACTGCTGAGACAATGTGTCCCTAAAGTCCTCTGTGACTTGCTGATATACCCCAGTGATTATTCTTTCACTGACTGGTCAGCTGTTTTGCTAACTGATACTATCACCTATGCTAGGAACTTTGAGGAAAGCCACAGCTTTGGTCTCTTGTCCATATGTTTGACTGACCTTTTATTACTCAGTAAAGGTCCGAGTCCCAATTCACCATGAAAGTAAACAGATACAATTGTGTTGACTTCAGTGGAATTGCACGCACTTAAGCCAACGGTGAATTTGGACCTGAGTAACTACATTTCCTTTTATAAGGCTGGTGGATGAGTGCTTGGGGAACAGTTATCTTGTCAAATAAAGGCAATAGCTTTATCTTTCTACACTGTATTTATAGTGCACTCTTCCTACCAGACTTTGCCCTGCTGAAGCCAATTGTTCCAGGTTTTATTTCAGTCAGATCAGGGAAAATAAAAAATAACTAAGGATGAAATAGGAGGCATTATAGGCATTATGTTACTCCCTGATTGCAATATGATGGTCTTGGCATAAAACAATTTAAAAGGCATCTGAAGCCCTCTTACATTACCTGGTTATGTTTGCTTTCTTCAAATTATGCTGATTAATGTGGTTAAGCCAAGTTGACTTTTATTTTTTCCTTACTTTTCTGACTGACTGCAGGAAAAAGGGTAGTTTGACTAGGCCATTAAAAAAAAAAATTGGACTAATTTTCAAATTAAGTATCAGGTTGAAAATATTTAAATAAATGCAGAGGCTCATTTCTCTAAGTGTATCGATGGTAGCAGATTAAATGGTCCTCAAGCTCACATTCAGGCACCAGAACTCATTATGGGCCCTAGTGCAGTTTTTTCCATGGAAAATCATAATGATTTAAGCAATTCCTGGACCCAGTTCATGTTCTGGGGTGGGCCTGACAGTGTTCTTAACAAGCAGGTTGCGTGCAGCCACCTTGATTTTAGTCTGTGAGGGTTTCATGTGGAAGTGACCAGCTCATGCAGTTGGCCAGGAAGCAGCACCTGAAATGATTTAATTCACTGGTGTATACATACACCTTGTGGCTGAGTCAGGATATTTGGGTGAGCTGGGATATTTGGGCTTGATCCTCCCATCTGTCTATATAAGATTTTATAAAAGCTCTCTCAGGACAGAAATCCAGTCATGGAGAGGTGGTTTATCTTTGAATCATAGAATCATCAAGGTTGGAAAAGACCTCCAAGATCAAGTCCAACCTGTGACCAATCTCCACCTTGTCTCCCTGTCCAGAGCACCAAGTTCCATGTCCAGTCCTTCCTTGGACACCTTGTCTCCCTGTCCAGAGCACCAAGTTCCATGTCCAGTCCTTCCTTGGATGGTGACTCCACCACCTCCCTGGGCAGCCCTTTCCAATCCCTGACCACCCTTTCCATGAAGGAATTCTTCCTGATGTCCAACCTGAACCTCCCCCAGTGCAGCTTGAGGCCATTTCCTTTTGTCCTGTCCTTGTTGTCCTTCCCTGTTGCCTGGGAGGAGACAGTGACACCCACCTGGCTACAGACTCCTTCCAGGGAGTTGTAGAGAGGTAATGAGAAGGTTAAACTCAGGAAAAGTGGTAAACTTGGAAACAGGGTCCAAGAAAGAAAGTAATAGAGAAAATGAACAGACAAGAAAAGCAATTTCTTGTGAGAGTTTCAGCAGTTAAGGGGAAAATAAGCCATGTAAAGCATCAACACATAAAATCCTGTCCAGGCAGGGCCAGACTGGTTGAGCAAAGCAGTCATACTTTATTCCTGCTCCACAAAGTGGCAAGGCATGAAACTATTAATCTGGCTACTTCTAGAAATATAAAACTAATTTAAATAGCAATGACAAACAACATCCCACCACCCCCCTCACACAGTCAGCAAAAAACCCAGTCTTCCCTTCCTTTACTGAACTGAGACTTACAGCAGAAGAGGGATTCAGGGAAACATGGCAGCAGCTAGAATTATTTGTTTTCCACTGTAATTTTAACCAAATGTTTCTTTCAGGCAAGGTATTTCTCCAAGGACAGTGCTAGAACTTCAGACTATTTTCAGGAAAGTTAAAAATAGTCAAAACTGAAACGTAGAGAAGGGAGAGATGAATACAAATACGTTTGGGCTGGCTTTGCTCGGTGGCAGTCCCTCTCACAGCTGGCCCAGAGTTTTCTTCTGCAGCCTAACAACATCCTGGTGTTGCACTGTGAGTGTTTGAGCTTCTCCTGTTAAAATTCAATGAATGAAAGGGGTGTTCTGACTTCCCTTTATATTGCTCTATTTCCATGTTAACCTGCAGGTAAATGATGTGACAGCAATTCTCTTCAGCTGCAGAGGTTCACAATCTGGTCAGTGTGGATGGAGGCAAAACATTGAGGTTAAAATCCCAAACAAAACTATGCCTAAGTGTCTAATGATGTCTCAGTAAAATTTAGCCTTTGATTTTACAGCATGATATTAATCTTTGAAAAGGAGATGAATTTAGTCTTGCTAGGATTCATGAATTTGCCAAGGGGTGTAAACCAAGGGAGAATGTGCCCTCTTGGTTGCTTGGGACATTTGAACAGATCAATGGCTCATGTTGGTCAGGTTTAGTGTGACATTCAGCTAAGTGTAGGTGCCTACAATTCAGATATCTGTGTTGAATTTGATTAGATCTATAATGGAAGTGGGGAGGACCCCACTCTGCTGTGGGATTGTTTGCACCCTTAGAAAGTGAGTAATGTTATCACACCCTTAAAACTGTTATTTTCCCCATTGAAAAGGAAGAGAATGCACAGGAACAAATTTGGAAGAGCAATGCAAACAAGAAAAAGTAGGTAAAATGTGTTTGAGTGCCTTTTCTGAGATTAGCAAATTTGGAATATCCTAGAGGCAAAGTCAAATCTATCTGGAAATTTGCTTTCCTCTATTTTTTTTTTTTTAATTTTTTGGTTTGTTTGTTTTGTTTCTTCCTGGGGACAGCTGTGAAAAACTTTAGGGAACACAAGGATATTAATAAGCATGATTGGGAATGTGTTTGTGGAAGGATTGAAAACACACAGGTGAAGCAGGGAAGTCACTGAGGGTTACTGAAAGATACAGCAGAACAACCATGGGACATCAGCATCCCATGTGCCAATTCTTTCCAGTGGGAGTGAGAAGTTTATCCTGCAGCAGAAGAAAGAAAGAGTGGCTGGAGATGTCATCTAAAATTTCTTCCCATAAGAGGAAGGCAGTGAGGAGAGAGGAAAATAAAACATGACAGTATCAAAGTCAGTTGGGGAAAAGTAAGAAATTAGGATACATTGACAAAATTACAGAGGCAACTGGAAAAATTACTTTTGTATGGCCAAAGCCTAGTTCAGGCTCATAATTTCAGGACAATCATATGTGCAGTATCCATAGCTTGTGATGAAGGCACATATACATTATATAATATATGTATAATATATGTATAATATATATAATATATATATATTATATATACATACATTATATTCCTAAAGAATCTAAAACAAAATTTGAATCTGCCTTATTTTTTCCCCTGAATATTACAGTAAAAATCCTGCTCAAAGATAACTTTCTACAGAGTTTCCAGTGCAAAAAAGAAAATGTGGAGATCTCAGCTTTGCTCTAAGATTCCAAAATTTTTCAGTCCACCAGTATCCTCTCATAAATACCATAAACACAAGACAGCAGAAAATCCATGTCATGTCTGTGGTCTTCAGCTTGGAGATGTACTTTCCCTTTTATCTGGTTTTTTTTTTTTTTTTGTGTTTAAGGTTATCAGGCCATTAAGAGCCTCTTTTTTCCCCAGCATTCAGCTGTACCTCTCTGATTCCTACAGAAGCAATTCACCCTGTGAATCCTGCAGCAGTGTGTGCGTGCTTGCTTATGCTGGGATTTTATTCATCTGCCTTGGGTATAAATACACAGCACCATCACCAGCTCAGTGTACACAAGTTTACAGAAGTAATCCACATAATAATCCAAATACTTTCAGATTAGTGAGACAGGCACTTTCTTGCTTTTCAGCATTGGTAATCCTATCTTTTCACTTCCCAAACCATTATGATTGTTCAGCAAGATAAGGGTTAGCGGGAAAAGATATATTCTCTTTAAAGTGCTGTTCCCAAGTTAATCTTATTGCAAAGCTCTCCATAATTTATTTACTGAAGATGATTTGAAAAATCAGATCAGGGGAGGGTGAGGGTGGTGCCTAACTTGTGTGCATGGAATAAATAAGCATTCTTATTTTAGTGTCTTCTGGACAAAAGTTGATATGACAAAAATAATCCCTGTGACTGGGAATATGAGGGGCCCTTTCTGGCACATCCATCTACAAAGCCAAAGACTGAATGAGGATATGAGGGCAAGGAACTGAGATATTCTTTGATCCTAAGCACCAGGATATAAGTGTAATATTTTGGACAATGTGGGAAAGATGATTGTAATTGCTTCCCATGTTCTGTGATTAAATAAGGGCATCAGTCTCACAGGCAGACAGTTTTATACCTTTATTTAGTTCTGGGGTGGTTGTGTAAAGTAGAAAAAATATGTTTGTTTCATGGTCATGAGCTATTAAGTGGATATATTAATTAATGGTTCATGGTGGATAATTGTTGGTCCCACTTAAACAGCTGGGTAGGAAGATGTGCCAGAGAGCACTGAAAGCTTTCAATGAAAATTTCCGAAAATACTCAGTGTTATCCTTTTCTGACTGAGCTTTTTACCACTGCCTTGACTCAGAATAGATTTATATATCTCTCAGATATTTTTGTGAATCACATCCACAAGACTAAACTTATGGTCTTATATGTCGACTATGGACATGGCTTCATCCCAAGAAATTATTTTTAATATTAACATCACAAAAAAGGAAATTTTTTACAATTTCTCAGGAGGCATTTGATGATTTTTCAGAGCAAGGTTTGACACGTTATGTACTGTCTCCTTGTTCTCAATAAGTTTCCCACATTTACAAATGTAAATGATCATGCTATTTTGAGGGATGCTCCATATTTGTCATTTTAATGACAAAGATCATAAAAAGGAAAGGCAACTGTTGAGGCTACTTTTCTACCATGCTAATGACAGTGAGAAAGCAGCTAATGGCCAGTCAGAGGTGTTGAGGTTGCAGGATAAGATCTGTACAGTCACTCTTTACAATCTGTTGCAAAAGGATAGAAAATTATTCATCCTGGATCCTGAGTCTCCTCCAAAAGAACATTAAAAAAACATAGACAAGCTAAATTCAAAAATATGTTACACAGCTTGAAGTTTTCAAGTGTTAGATTTGGAAATGAGAAAATATTGCCCTACTGAATTATCTGGTAGATGGGATATTTAACATGGTTGTTTGATTCTTTTTTGGCATTTTCTTTTAAATTTCAGATTTGAAACCTTTTAGGTGGTTTGTAAAAAATATTTATTTATATTTATTTTGTAGTATCTAGACCATCATTTGGAGGGAAGGTCACATTATTAGCAGGTGTTTTACTGATGTTGCCTCTACATCTCTTTCTCCTTTTTTCTGTCCCCATCCTTTCAGATATAAAAGTAACTCAGTGAGAGCAAAATGTTGCAATCCAAATCCAAAGATTTTTCTCAGAAAAATAACATTCTTGATATTTAAATAAATGAGATAGACAATGATAATAGAGAAAGGATGATTACAGGTGAGTAGCTAAAACAGAGCTATGAAATATTCTGTGAAATATCAAAGAGGCTTATAGAGTACAGAGGAATGATTCCAACTGGGACTTCAGTGGGCTCTCCTGTTTTTTTAAGAGAAATTAGGCAAAATAAATCAGAAAAGGAAAGACTAACCCATGTGACTGTGAAGATCATTATTATTACATTTTTTTACTTTTCAGGTTTGATAAAATTTTCTCCAAATAAAACTGGATGTTTCTAGACTGTCCTGGCTTACCCATGAAACATGCTGGGGAATTGTGTGGGAGAATAGGAGTTGTCAGAGGTCACATCCATGCAAGGGAGTGTCACAACAATTAAGCAGTGGAGAAACACAAGGACCCTGGCTTAGGCCATGTCCAAACCCTGTTGAGTTCATCAGTCCAGACAGAGCTGAAAAAACCAGTTATCTTAGAGTTTCACAGATTTCTGTTATGAAAATAAGAAAACAAAGCTTTACAATGCTTTGTCTGGGTCAAGTTCTATCTCTTCAGGAAGGAGTAAAAATAACCAAAGGACTTTGGTTGGAGACAGAGTTACTCAAACTGTTTTTCTTGCTCTAATACCATGACTTAATCCTAGGAAGAGCTAAAAGGACCCCCAGCCTTTGTGAGGTTCTGGAAGCAGCCTTTATAGCTCCATAAAGTAGAACCTTTTAAAGCTTGCCCATGTCCACAGGAACACTCCCGCATCCATCCCAAGAAATATAAAATCACCTGCTCTCTGTAAAGGCAAAACATTTTTTAATGCAACCAGTAATTCTGCAGAACAAGAGTGGGCACTGCAGTTTCAACTCTGTGCTGTGGACAGGCTGGAGCTGTGTTGCTCCAGAGATGAGGACAGGAAGGAGATGGAGACCAGGAGCTTTCATTTCTCCCTCTGTCTGCAGGCAGTCAGCACTGCTGTACCACTGGAGGAATAACACTTCTGCATCACCAGGAAGATTTTCCTTGGTAGAGATTTCTGGAAGGAGCCACTCTTTAGGCAGCCTCCTATCCCTTCTTTCTTCTGCTCTGTTCCCATGGCTTGGGGATCCCAGATAAGGGGTGATTGTGCTATTTAGGTCATGGATTTGTGCAGACACCTTGCAGTACTTGCTTGCTAAGCACTAAGCAAGCTGTATCCCATAATAATATTGTTCTATCGTCTTTGTCTAAATGTGTGTTTAGAGGAGGAGTTGTTTGATTTTTGAAGGAAGAATAAGGAAGAGAGAAAATGCCTACAGCATAATTAAAAAGTTGTTGCTCTAATTTTTCTCCTCACTTTAGAATCCTCTGATGGCTTTAATTAAGTGCTTGAATTAAGATCGTAAGGCAAACACAGTTTGATGTTTTTTTCTTCCTTTTCTTTTTTTTTTTTTTTATTTTGAAATGAATGCAAGCTCACTCACCAGGTGGGTTTCTCCTCAGGTGCTCACTGCTCTAATATAGAAAATCCACATGGGCATCTCTGCAGGCTGTGTGCTTTCTTCCTGAGTGCTTGGGGGCTCCAAAGAGGTGCCTGTCCCTGCTGTCCCCAACTGTGCTGTGGGAAGATGTTTGGCAGCTCCGTGAGCATTTGAAGGATGCGTGCAGCGAGGGGGGACAGGGATCCTTGAGGGCGGCTCATGGATTCATAACTGGGGGCAACGAGATGAAATTGAGCAAAAAAGCAAAATGAGGTTGGGTATCTTGACAAACTTCTTAAGTGTCTGTTAGATCATTTGTGAGGGAGAGTCCCAGAGGTGCCCACAGATGCTCTGTTGGTTGAGTCATTTGAAAGTATCTGTCTAGGTCATCACATGCTCCCTATTGCTGCAGTGTCTAGAAAGCAATCACAGAGGCTTAGGAAATTGGGCCAGGAGGGACTTGGGGAGGTCATTTTGGCCTCAAGAGATGAATGATTCTACTTAAAACATCCCCAAAAGACGTCTTTCAAACAATAACGAGCAATACAACCCCTCATGGGGGAAAGAGCTATTATTTTTCCCATCGTAAATATGAAAAAATCAAAAATAGAAGGAAGACAAAAGTTTTAACCAAGTCACACAGAAATTATAGGGTAGAGATGGGAATTGAAGTCAAAGCCTTGCAGAGTAAATGCAGCACCAAAAGAACATTCTCCTTTGGTCTAGGTTTGTACAAGGCATATTTTTTTCTTGCAGAACTGTTTTATTCTATACTTTTGACTAGGCAGGTGGGCTTCTAGTTCTCCACAGTCCCCATTTCTTATTTCCTCATAAATTCTTATAAAAAAAAAGAAAAGATTAGTCATTTTTGGTAATTTGCCAGTTTTAGCAAAAATATAATTTATCGCCAACATAATAAATTATTTATGCTTGTGATCTTTTAGACTTTGTAACTTTAAATTTTTTCTAAGGGATTTAGGTGTTGGCCTGACATTGCTGGTTTGGTGGCTGGACACAATGATCTTAGAGATCTTTTTCTAAAGTTAATGATTCTGTGATTCTATGAATTGCCACCTACCTTCCCTTCCCTGATGGCTGAAGATCCCTCAATCCACAAGAAGGAAAATATTCCAAGGCAAAACTGGGAACCTGAGAACTGATATTAACTGTCTGATTTTATCCATCTCTTGTTCCTATTCTAACCTAGACATGACTAGGAAGAAAACCAAAACCACTGGACAGTTTCTAAATGGAATTTTGTTCTTGTTGGGATCTCCAGATCATTTGTGCTACAATGATAGCAATGTGTTGCAAACATTTCCCAAGGATGATGAAGTGTAAACTCCTGTTCATGGACAATCTAACCAAAGAGAGAAAAAAATTAGAATTATTTTTTCAATGTAAATTGCTTGCTGAGACATCTTTTGGAAATTTAGACAAAGCATTTGAATGTTTAAAATTTTATTGAGACTTATCAGAAATCAGTAATCAGAACCTGAACTACTGGATTTGCCAACACCTGTTTCATTGCTGGAACTATTCAAGTTATTCTGGATTTACACCAATGGCATGAGCTGATGATATAAGCTATGGCTTTTGAAAACCTATATTTGAAAACCAGCTACTTTGGGTGTCTTTGGTTTCGGGTAACAACTTTGCTTTACTTGCTTTGGTGTAGGTTGACATGTGCGATCATAATTTTATGCAAATCAAGCACCTGTTTCACACTTGACACTCAAAATATCACAAGGCCAAAGTGATTCCAAATCCAGATTCCCCAGGTTGCCAGCTTGTAATGTGATCTGTGGGGGGATATTATGCATGCAGGACAGGAATGAACCACTCAGTCTGTAGGCTGGGAGAAGGAAGGTGCAAAAGCTAATCAGGTTGGGAAACTTGACTGACTTTTTGTTACCCTGCCTGCTAATTCAGCTTGAATTTAAAGGTTTTTTTTTTTAGGATTCATCTTATCCAAATTTACATGTAAAAAAATTGGATTTCTATGAAATAATCACCCCAGACTGTTTAAAACTGTTGGGAAGAAATAGAGATCTTTGGAGAACCCATTTGGTGACTTTACTACAGAGAAGTGAAGCCCATCAGGAAATGCTTATTTTCATGTGTTGATTCCTGACAAAATGGTCTAGAGTAGACAGAAAGAACTATCTTTTAGAGTCCTGCCTCTGTGCAATGTAATTTGTCTGGTTTTAGGAATCTGTTTACCTCTTTTTGAGATACAGATGCCAGTTTTGAAACACAGTCAGACATTATTTCTCAGTGAATGAGTTGAGCAGCTCTAATAAAAATACAAGTATAATCCATGCCATCCTCAAAGGCACTCAGAAAATGCAAGCGTGTCTGGTCCTGACTTGTTAACAACCATAAAGACAGCGCTTGGAAGTATTTAATACAGCTGTATGAACCATGCACTCTCAAAGAGCTTCATCTGCTATATTTCCTCCCAGTGGCATATTAAAAAAAAATCCAGTATAATTAGGGCATAATTCTGTTAAATTTGTGCAATAAAAGCATTATTAAAAGAAAGAAAAGATTGCCCTTATAGGCTGTGCTGCAGTGGAATCAAGCATAGCTTGTTAGAGTTATTTTTGTTATTATTGCATTACTTGGCTATTGTGTTACCCCTGAAATGCTGTAAAGGAAGGAAAAGGCTGCATAGATGGAATTTCAACGTGATTCCTTTATTCAATATTAAAATTTCATTGGCTACATATGTGCAGAGCGAGGTCTTGGAGGAGTTGTTTGCCATGTGTGTTACTGAAGCTCAGCTCCTGGAGACCAAATTTCCCACAGACACAACCTGCCCACAGACCCCATCAGGACCTAAAATCTGAAAAAATTAAAAAAAAAATTGCTTTGGCCAGGTTAGTGATTTTTTGAGGAAGTTAAGTTAATCTCAAATCTGCCCCAAGAATAGTCTTTGCAGAAGTACAGGCACAGACATCCTGCCTATTCAGGGCAGAGATAGAAAGCTTTGAAAGGCACTGATGTTCACAGGATGTGACATTTCCTGGGGAGAATTGCATTTTACCAGGCCACAGAGAATGTCTACACCTTCTCACCCCTTCCCTCAGAGAAACACCTTCAGTCTGTTGTAGATACACTGAAGAAATGACTCACGTGGACTCAAGTGCCAGCATCAACTACAGGAGAATGAAGTGGGATATGCAGAATCTGCTAGGGAGGAGAGCTCTGCTGAGCCCTAAAGGTGCAGATTTGCCCCTCTCCTCCATTCTTTTGAGACCCCAGCATTCAGCTCTGCGGTCCTCAGCACAAACACATTGGGCTGTTGAAGTGGTCCAGAAGAAAATCAGAGATGATCAAAGGGATGGAGCACGTCTCCTACGAGGAAAGGCTAAAAAGGACTGGGATTATTCAGCTTGGACAACAGGAGACCTTGAGGTGACCTAAATTTGGCCTCCCAGTGCCTGAAGGGAGATGACAAGAAAGATGGAGAGACACCTTTTACAAGGGTCTGGACTGACAGAACAAGGGGGAATGCTGTCAAATTGATAAAGAGTGGGTTTAGATTGGATATTAGGAAGAAACTCCTCCCTGTGATATTGATGAGGCCCTGGCACAGGTGCCCAGAGAAAGTTTGGATACCCTATCCCTGGAAGTGCTCAAAGAGAGGTTGGATGGGGCTTGAAGCAACCTGGTCTAGGGCAAGGTGTTCCAGCCCATGGCAGGGGGTTGGAATTGGATGATCTTTCATATCCCTTCAACCCAAGTCATTCTGTGATTTTATAAATCAGCCACAGAGCCCAAAGAGAAATCCACTTGTGAGCTGACCAAACATGTCATTCCTTTCCATGTTATTTATGTGTGAGTGCCTGAGAGACCAGTGGAAATAGTGGGGACCTTACAGTAGAGATGGTCACTCCTAAACTCTGAAGAGGAGATCCATCAGCAAACACTTCAATTCAGTTTCAGAACCACATCTGTCAAAGCAGTGCCTTTACATGAGCTGGGAGCTGATGTTCCCATTAAGTCAAGGGAGATCTTATCAATACAGCCAGCACAGCTGGGACAGGTAACAGTCTCACCTTGGAGCACACACCTCTGTCTGCCCAGGGAGGTTTTGAATCCTCCCTCTCTGGAGATATTCAAAACCCACCTGCATGTGTTCCCAATGTATCTTGCTTTAGGTGACGCTGCCTTGGCAGGGAGGTTGGACTGGAGGATCTCCAGATGTTCTGTCCAGCTCTAATTATTCTGTGATTCTGTGATCTGATCATCTGGACAGTCAACTAGACTGTTGGCTATGTTCACTAGATAAAAGATTCATTTCACTTTACACATTGTGCCACTTCTGGCACTGTAAGTTTTTTCCATTTGGCCTCCAGTTTCTGCTCCAGACCTTGTGGGTCTCCTGTAAGGCTTCTGCCACATCTGCCAGTGTTGTGCAGATGTCTGAGGAATGTTGGAGCATCTCAAACATCACTAGAAGCCTGTGTTTAATAACTGAATCTGGAGCTTTGTCTGAATCTGAAGCTGAATCCTATTAGAGTAGCAGAATTCAGTTGCCTTGACACAGGCTTCTCATGCCATTGGAGGCACTTCTGGATATCCAAGACATCTGCACAGCACTGACAGACATGACATGGGACTGATGGAAACCAGCAGCCTTCTGGAGTGGCAGCTGGAGGCCAGGGGGGAAACCCACGAGGTCTCAGATGGCACAAGCTGCCAGTGAGAGAGTGGCTGAACAGATCCATGAGTGCTATATTGGAACCTGTTTCCTCCAGTCCCTCTTTCAGTCAAAGGAGGGAAACAAGGGGCAAAACTTATTTTCCTAAACTTAAGATTTTTCTCCCCTGACCAACTGTTGGTGATTTTGGAAATGGTTACCACTTTTCTGGTATAGCAGCCTTGCATTAATAAGTCCCAAAAATACAGATCTGCATTTCCATTTTGAAAGGAAAAACCTTTGAAAGCTTTTCTTGTATCAAAGCCAGACAATCCTGAAATTTGATTTGAAATGTAATAATTCTTGGAAGAATGATGATGATAATAATAATAACAACAATCATCATCTGCAATTCTAATTTTAATTTGATATTAGCAATTCAAATTGCATGCTCTGCTTTGAAAAGAGTATATTGCATTATATAATAATTATGATGTAATAGTTTAATATTAATAATGTTAATCTTTTAATTCATCGTGAATTTCAAAGGAAAAGAAGCATGGTCAATAGGGATTGTTCACTTGAAGACTCTTGATCTAAATGCAATGTAACTTTTTTCCAGATTTAAAATTGGACTTATTTTCCACTGTTGATGTGTGTAAACTAAGACAGGCAGATTTTGCATTTTTTAAGGCTTTCCACCACGATTCTTTGTGGCTTGGCTTGTATAGCCCTCATTTCCAAAGCTGTTTCATGGCCCTATTTCTATTTGCAGATCCAAGTGTGAGCACCTTGCTGCTCTGCCCTGTGATGTGATTCTTGTTTCAGACCGGGAAGAAGAACTGCACCTGAGCCAGGGTAATTAAACCACATCTTCCCCTTGTAGCAGTGGTTCACAGTGATCTGCTTTATCATGTGCTGGATTCCCAGCTGGCAAAAATGAGCTCACTTCTCTCCTCTTCCAGTTTTCACCAGCCCTGTGCAAGCAGGAGGGATGGCAGAGCAGATTCCCTGAGCTGGACAGCCTGGCCAACAGTTTTAAAGTGCAATTTAATTTCTCTCTCTCTCTCTTTGCATCTGCCAGTTCTCATGGTGCAGCCTTTTGTTGTGCTACCCAGGCTGAGAAGTGTCCACAGCTATCAGCTTTCACCAAATTGCTGAAGGGTGAAATTTCACCATTTCTGCCAGAAAAAAGCAGGTTTTTTTTTTCTTTTTTCCTTCCCCCACCACCTCCTCATCAAAGCAAATAGCATCATTTCCCCAGAGAATCAGATCCTCTGCAAGAACAGAAGGACTTTTTAATTCCTTTACCTCAAATGGAAATCTGTTGTACCCTCTCTTGCTTTTCCTCCCCAATACACCCAGACTTTTCAGTAAAGAAGCAAATCCTTTCTGAAGCCAGGATATATCAGTGTAAGCACTTGATTGGAGGCAAAAATATTACCAAGATGCTAAAGCTCAGTCCTGAGAATCAGGACACCTGGTTTCTTTCCATGTCTCTGCCCCTGTGTCCCAGCCAGACATTTATCCTCTGTGAACGTTTATTTACCTTTCTGCATTTGTATTTAATTAGAAGCCATTTAGAATTTGCCAGGCATGCATTAACATTTAGTAGTCATTGGATGACTCAGAAAAAAAAAAAATGTTCTGTGCTGTAAAATAGAAAAATATTAATGGAAGTTATTAATATTGATGTAATGTGTTACAGGTATCATTTAATCCATTATTGCAGATTTCTTTACAGGCTTGTTGCTGAGCTATCATTTAATTTTTCCCAGTTCCCCAATAGTCTGAAACTCCTTTCTGTCTTAATCCTCAGCTTTTATCCAGCACAAAAAAGTGATTTTTCCCTTTAAGCTCCCTTCCCACTGCATTACATTTCAAACTATATTACATGGGTTACATTATGGGTTGCTGCACAGGCAGGCCACGATGTAATTCAGCATGACACATGACAAGCAGAGATGTGTTGAAATACCTGAGACTATTAGGTCCAAACAACCCTCTGTTAAAGTTTTTTATTACCACATAAATATTCTCCTGGCTGACCAGTGTCTCAGAGGAATAAATACCCCATTAGAGGAAAACCAAAAGCCCAGGTATTGCCTAAGTATGAGGCTGTTAAGAGGGAAAAAAAAAAGGAAAAACCCTGATTTTCTACATGTTCTTCTCATGTTAGAAATATCAAAACCCACTTATAATGAAAAAAAAATTGCACAAGACTATCTAATCATGCTGGAAATAGATAATAGAAGATATAGAGAGTAGAGGACATTAAACACATAAGAATTTTTCACAGAGAAGGCTGATGACAAAATGAAGGGAACTTTTTGAGAGAATGTTGGAAGATTGGCAGGGTTTTTAGACTCAAGCTCAACGTACAAAAGAAGGACATGGTGATCCTAAAATAAGATTTTTCCCTTTTCTGGTTTCAAACTGTGGAAAGAATCTGATTTAAGATGAAATCAAGGGAGTCAGGTGGAAGGACTGGGGAAAAAGCAGTGCAGCAGGTCATGGACAAGGAGTGAGACGGTGATGGCAGACCTTGAGCTAACCAAAGGTGTGGAGAATGGCTGTGAAAGTTGAAGGGCTAGGAAGGTGTCAGAAAGCAAAAAGGAAAAATAAATTATAGGGAAAGTAAGTTTTGTTTTAAGCTTTGGAGCTGATAAATGTATTCCTAATGAACAATTAGGAGAGAGAGCTGAGCTGATGGGAAAAGTGCTACGTGGAATAATGGCTTTGTGGGAAGATTACAATAAGTTAGAAGTTGATCATCAAAAAGAGACTGGAAAAGACACATAGAAGCAAATTATTTGAACAAACAGATCTTTCCACGTGAAGAAATAACAGTTTGGGATGTCTAAGTAGCTTCACACTTTTAAATTGTGAAGCTAAGTTGGTTGGACATAAGAATAAACTATAAGATATTTAAACTGGATTTCTCTGTTCACAGACCTCAAGTACTGCAGCTGACCAGTATGATAAACCCTGTCTGTTCTAGGCCAGAAGGATCTGTGGAATATAAAAAGTTAGAAAAAAACTGTGATTTTTTCTGTCTGTGCTACTGTGCTACTTATGAATTGAAAGTAAAATGTTGAAGTCTGGATGGTTCCCAAAGCTTTTGCAAGACAAGGTGCTCCTTCTAGCAGATGAGAATGAGTGATTGAAAATGCAGCAAAGTATAAGCAGATTTGTTCAGTTCTGTCAGAAACTAAAGATAGTCTCAGCTATGAAAAAATCTAGGAATATTTCAAAGCATTTGTGGTGTGTTCAGTTTGCCAGTGAGAGATGACACAACAGCATCACAAACATTAACTTCTGGCTGTAGTACAGACTCCCAGCTCTTTTAGAAAATATTGCTGTTGTGTCTTCTGAAGTAAATTTATGCCATTTTAGATTTACAGTTTCTAGAAATATGTGTGTGTTTTACTACACCAATTCTGTCTTCCTTTCTCCTCTTTACCTACTGCTTCCCTCCCTCCCCTTATGATCTCAAGTGACAGAAAAAAATAAACCAAGAATAATAGTGAGCCATATTTATTATGCACAGTGAGCATAGGTCTCTGACAGGATACTTTGGCCAGATGTTGGTCTTTGCTGAGGCTGCTTTTCAGCTGGAAAACCAGCTTAACCATCCCCTTGGGAATTCCTTCTGCGAGGGTTAATTCCAGATGGTGAAGAGCAAGCTTAGCAGTTCCTGGATAAACCTCTCTTTGGTGTCAAGAGCAAAAGTAAAACAACACTATTGGGGACATTCCTTCAAGCCACACTTTCCTTGTCATTAGAACAAGTTCCTTGTTGTACAAGCATAATGGGGCAAATTAGGGTAGCTTTGGGGATACTCTAATTTAGGGCATGAATAGGTCAGGTCCTTGGTGACATGAGGCATTTGAGACTATTCAAACAAATAAGGAAAAATGTTTTGTAACTGTCCTGTTCTTGGACCAGGCAGGTATCAGGCTGGAAAATGCAGTTTCTGAATTGTGAAGCTGTCCCTGGAAGTTCATGTTTTACTGACTGTACCACCTCAGCAAAATATGGTGATGCCAGCTCAGAAAATAATGCAAAATCAGAGGTCTGTTTCTTCCATTCTTGATCAATGGTTCTCTTTAGTGTGTGTATTTGTGGTTGTTTCTCCCCAAGATGAAAATCAAGTGCTGCTGATGTCCAGTTGACCCTAAGGGAAATGTGGTTGCTGATGGGAAAGTTAAAAAAAAAATCACCTAAAATTTCACTGGATTGAAGTAAAGGGTAACTAAAAGAATAGGATGAAGCTAGTGAGATAGGATCCCATTTTAGCGCTCTTAGTGGAAAAAAAAGCTTTAATTGTGCAGAAAGTTTTTATTTGATACCATTTGATAAAAAGCTGTTGTAAAACTGGAATTATTTCCATTGTACTTTATCTTACTTAGGGCTAGTCCATCCTAGAGAGAGAGTTGGAGACCTGACAGTTCTCCTTGTTAACAGAGGTGGAAAAAGTTTTTTAAAAAATTATTTAATCTTCATTTTTAGATTTTGATTAATTGGTTAGTTTAACAATCAAATATCAGTTTCAGATTTCCTGAATGGTGTGTTCACATCGTTCTTAGCAAAGACAGCAACGTTTTGGGTCACAGGCTGCAAAATATGTGGAGTAGCCCCATTATACCTGAGCTCAGACTGGAATGGTCCTTTCTAGCTCAGATAACTCATGTGGCTACAAAACATTACCTGTAGCTCTGCATTCAGCAATAACATCCAACAAGGTCTAACAGGGAATGAACAAATCTTGCAACCATATTAAAATATGCAGGTTTTTTGAACCTGGTTTATTGAGATACTTAGGATGCTCCGTCTAGTTTCTTAGCCCTATCATTCTGTGCTTTTTAATTTTAACATATTTTAACTGCATTTATTTTATACTTTTTTTCAGAATCATATAATTGTTGAGAAATCAAATTAATCTGAAACAGCTTTTATTCACTTATTATTCCTCTACGAAACCTATATTTTTAATATTTATTTTCCTTTTTTTGTTCCATTCAATGCTTGTTTTCTTGCTATAGAATTTCCTTAAAGCTCTTAGTGGGATTTTTTTTGGTGTGTGTTAGGGTATGTGGTAGCAATTTCAAATGCCTTCCGAAATATTAGGTTACCTACAGTCTATCAAATGATCTTGTAATCTCATCACAGAATCACACAGTCAATCACTGATAGCAATTTTTAACAATATTGGCATAACAAAGAAATTGTAGAAAAGGAAACTATGCTGGTGTCATATCAGTATATTTGAAAACAGAGATAAATGAACTGACAAGAAGGATAGACTGATTACTTTGAAGTTGACCCTAGAAAAAATACTAGAAAAGTTGCCACAAGACTAATTTAATAATGACTTTTAAAATTACAGGATATAGAGCATTCCTCAGTGTATAAATTCTTTGAGGATGCAAATTGTTCAAGCCTTATTAGATAAACAGAAACGTATGGAGACCTGACCCTTCACAGTAGGGTTTAAACAGTTTTGCAGTTTCCATTACTAAATGGTCTTATGCTATTTGTAGGATTTAGTTTGTTCCTAATTATTCGTAAAAATTAAGTTCATTGTCATTAATCCTACTAAGCATGGGATTTTCTTTGATGTCTTTAGCTTCTCTTATCAATTTTCTACACTTTATAATGTTTAATTTATATTGCCGTGTGTGTTCGGATCTCTTTCTTTCCAGTTGTCACATGTTGCATTCTTATTTCTAATTAGTGCATTTCTTTTGCCTTTGAACAAAGTTTTACTTTTGCACAACTTGGTCTCACAGCTTCATCCACTTGTCTTAAAAAATCCCAATGTTCATTCTCATTTTTTTGGATTTTTTTTTTCCTACCTTTTAAATCTCTTTGTAATTTCCCAGTTTTGAGAAATGAATTACTTTGGAGAGTCAAGTGAATTTATTACTGGTTTGTCCTGTCCTCTCGCTGTATGGAGTGCAATCTAATAATAACAGTTGGTCCCTAGGCTACGGCCAACTGCCAGCCCATAATTAATTCATCTTTATATTTTTCTTAAATTTGAAGAGAAGTTTACTGCTGGTTGCATATGTCTCCCAAATTGAAGCCTCCCATTAAAAAGATATTTCCTTCTGTTATTTATTTATTTTTTTCATTATGGATAGCTGCTCAGGAAGTAACTCAGACTGTTTGAGTCGCTGATCTGTGACATCTCCTGCTTTCTCAAATACCTCAGCCAGGCTTCCTAAGACAAAAGACAAACATTCACAGCCATAACACATTTGTATGATCAATAGTCAGGTGAGATCCCCAACTCCTAAACTTTCAGAAATACCAAATAAAAACCATTCCAAATGGAACAGAACCAAAGAAGCCCACACCCTGTCACCCTATATCTCCAAGAACATGGTCCCACATCCCACATGGCCCCTGGCAGTATGTCTGGTTCTTTTCCTGGCCACTGTCCCCCCACATGGCAATCCCAGCACCTGATCCTTGTTATTCTTCAGCATGTCTGGCAGCTCAATCATTATTTGCTGAATTTGGCTTGATTTGGAATATTTTACTTGACGAGCATGTAGAGATGAGTTTTCTCTTGGTTTTGTCCTCTTGCAACCTCCTGATTCAAAGAGATATAAGAATTATAGTTGTTGTTGTTGTTGTTGTTGTTGTTGTTATTATTATTATTATTATTATTATTATTATTATTATTATTATTATTATTACTATTATTATTGATTCCATAAGCTGTTGATGGAGGTGAGGACCACGGGAAGGTGACATATATGGGGCTGTTGAGGGAGCCACATCTCCTCAGGTACTTCCCTGTAGGAGTGTGTTCAATAAGAAAGCCACTGTGATGTACCCATAATACCTTCCCTTGTTTACTTGTTCCTTCCTAAACTGGTTATAACAAGAAATTTTACTCCACAAGAGATACAACGAGATTTTATTACAAGACATTTTAATTCATGTGCAGTGCTGCAATCAGTGGGAGCTGTTGGCACCTTGCCTAAATCCCTTCTATAGATATTATGTAAAAAAAAAAAAAACAAAAAAAACCTCTGGCTCTTGATATTATCACACACTTTGCCTAAACACTTGAGTTTGTTAACAGTGGAATACAGTTTGATATATCTCAGGTCAGTCTTTCTCACATCTTCTTCTTGATGATATTACACTTGCTTTAAATACTCTTGGCTGCTCAAAAAAACCCTTCTGAATAAAAGTTAGCTTTATTCCTGACATCAGTTATCATCTTCCTAAAAGAATATCCTAATTTATATACAAATATAATCCTGTAGTGATAGAACCCAGGCTTCCACAAACGCCAGATCTCAAACCCAACCTGTTGTTCACCTCCTGCTGTTTCTGTCTCCAGCCCGAGGCAGGAGGAATCCTGAAGTGAAGTCTGGACAGCTACTGATGCGAATCAAGCCCAGCCTTTGCAAAAATGAGCTAGGGAAAGATTCTGAGCAGCCCTGGGGCAGTAAAGCTTTCCTGTGTGAAATATAGGTGAAATCCTACAACCTCAATGACATTGGGTGTGCTTTCCTAGGAGTTTCTGGCATGGCTCTCAGACAAAAGAGAGTGAAAAGCTATTAAAGAGAAGAGTGAAAAGCTATTAAAAACAAAAAGGCAAACTCTTTCAAGTTTGTAGCATAACCATGTGCACTATTACATTAGGAAGAGCTCTGGAATAACTGTAATTTGGATCAAAGTCAGCATTGGCTGTCTGCTCCTTCACAGATCTACAGCCCAAATAATTTTATCCTTTGCTTCCTTGTGGAAGAATCCTTTTGGATTGGTTTGGAAACCTTTGGAGGTTCAGCAATTGTTTACATATGTTTTCTCTTTCAAACTCATCTCTTGACTAATCTAAGTTCACTGGGGGTGGCCTGAGCAGTGAATTAGCCTGTAAATCATGTATTTACCTCACACTGAGATCTACTCATATGGTTTTGATAGCTGGGAGTTTGTTTGACTGCAATGAATCACTTCTTCCCATCTATTTTATATTTTTATTTACTATCAGAAAATCAGGGATGTAGAGACAAAATCTAGTGGAGCAGCTCAGCTTCTTGCACTGCTGTAGGTGTAGTCCAAAGTTTCCATTAATGCATTTGAAGGAAGGATAAATAATGATGTGTATAAATGTCATTGTAAAAGGACCTCTTACAACTGGCATCCAGCCACACCAGTGTCAGGTTTTGATCTTAGAGTTCTCAGCGTAGTAAAACATGGGAGATCTCCAGAGAATAATTTTGGATGGCACAGTGTATCTCTGGGTGTATGTCCTGTCCAAATTAGTACCCAAAATATTTCCCAGTGAAACATTAATGAAATCAGTATTCTCTGTGCTACTGGAAAAAAATATGATTTTATGTAGGAGACATAACCCCAAAGCTGAAATGCCATAACCCCATTTGTGCTGAAATGCCAAACTCTGTGTGTTTTTATTAATTTGGTATATGTCTGTTTTACTATTCTGTTTTATGCTTTAAACATTGGGTACTCATGAGACCTTTACTCAAGTCTGCAGTACCCAAGACTCATGAAGCTGTTTCCAGCAGATCAGAGAATTTCTCCAGTTCTCTTTTTTCCCTTCCTTTTCCTGTTGCCTTAGTTTCTGTGCAGGTGGGGGACTGGAAGATAAACACCACATTGTGCATGCACAGCACAGTGGGGCTCTGAATTCATTCAGATCCAAGCATGGCAATGATAATAAATAATAACATTGCACTGTTTGAAACCTCAGGTTTAACTGAGGCTCTCTGTGCCTTCTCTTCTCTCTCTGGTGGCCAGCAACAGGACCCGAGGGAAGGGCTGGAGCTGTATCAGGGGGGGTTTAGGTGGAATATCAGGAGCAGGCTCTTCCCCCAGAGGGTCCTTGGGCACTGAAGAGGCTCCCCAGGGAATGGTCACAGCCCCGAGGCTGCCAGAGCTCAAGAGGTGTTTGGACAACACTCTCAGGCACACGTGATGTGAATTTTGGGATTCAGGAGTGGGACAGATGATCTTTGTCAGTCCCTTCCAATTCAGGATATTCTGTGATTCTGTGGTTCCATCTCAGAAGTGGAAAAAACACAGCAGTGGTACCAAATGGGGCAAAGTAAACATCAGGGGCAAGGCTGGGGAGTTACCAATAGCTTGCACCCTGTTTATTAAAGATCTGCTCTAATTCCTATTCACTGGTATTTTGTTCTTTCACCTGGAGACAGAGACTGCAGGCAGATTGTAATTTTTATGTCATTGTACTTGCCATGCCTTTCCTGAAAAAAGTCTGAGATGATTCCTGCCTTCTCTGTTTTGTCCCTGAATTCTGCACAAGAGATTTTAACAGTGATTACTCATTCCAAATTTCTCCTTTAAATGCATTGAGATTAAATAAATTAAATAAATGGAGCTTTCCTCTTTCTCTTTAGGTTTTTTTTCATCTTTTCTTTTCTTTTTACGCAGCTTTTCTCATCTCTGAGCCCCCTTTTTCTTGAATTCTGCTGGTTTAATTCAGTCATTTTAATATTGTGAGCAGTAGAGAGAATAGGAGCAGGAATCAGGTTTGTGCTGTTGGATTGATAAACAGATGCTAAGCCGATGTGACACAGATGCTACTGCTGAGCCAGGAAAAGCAGGTCAAGGTTATTAGGAGAAAGTGCAGCACTGTCTCATAGCTGTAAGCAAAAAGGCCCTGCATGGAGCCAGCTTTTTCTCTCTTCCCCTCTCTCTCTCTCTTTCTCACTCTTGATTGTCTGGTGGCAGTGAATGTTTCAGGAACTTTTTTTAAAATTAATTCCTATGAAAGCAGGAATTAACACTTCGATTTCATTATATTTACAGCAATCCTCACACAAGCACAAGACACAAGTGGCTGGCTCCTTTATTTTTTAGGGGCACTGAGTTTGTCTTCTAGAACACACTGCTGGGGCAATAATTTCCTAATGTTATACTGAAAAATTTGAAGGTTTTGTGGCAATATTGGGTGAAATTACTGGGAGAAACCCTTCTGCCAGGAAGGATTTCAGGCAAAACAAAACAAAGCAACAAAAAAAAACCCAAGGCGTTTGAACTGCAAAAATAGAGTTTTTTTAAAAATAGAAACAATATTTCATATAGAAATAGTTTAAAAAAATTCTTCTGCACCACAATGGGGCAAGGCAGAATTAGTCCAGGAACTCTAAAAAGAGATTGTTTCCATTCCTGTACAGTTACTTTTCAGGTAAAACACTAAATATTGGGCTGGATGTGAAAATTCACTATAGGTTGCTGTCTGGTTAATAATAGAATCCCAGAATGGCTTGTGTTGGTAGAGACCTTAAGGATCATCAATTTCCGACCCCCTGCCATGGGCAGGGACACCTCCCACTATCCCAGGTTGCTCCAAGCCCTGTCCAGCCTGGCCTTGGACACTTCCAGGAATCCAGGAGCAGCCACAGCTTCTCTGGGCACCCTGTGCCAGGGCCTCACCACCCTCACAGAGAAGAATTTCCTCCTAATATGCAATATAAATCTGCACTCCTTTGATTTAAAACCATTTCCCCTTGTCCTGTCACTCCAGGGCCTTGTAAAACTCCCCTCTCCAGTTCTCTTGGAGCCTCTTTATGCCCTGGAAGGGGCTCTGAGCTCTCCCTGGATCCTTCTCTTCCCCAGGTGAGCACCCCCAGCTCTCCCAGCCTGGCTCCAGAGTGGAGGGGTAGAGGAGAGGAGCTCTCAGAGCAGTTTATATGTTTGTATAGGAAAGAAAAGTTTATACAAAGTGCAAGAATGATGTCAATCTGCCCTGCATGTGTCCACATCTATCTTGTAGAATTTAATGCAATATTTATATTACCAGTGTTGCTGGAACAAAAAATTCCTGGAATGGTGTGTACCTTGGTGCCCATTTTTCTGGAAACATTAAGTGGTTACATTTGGCAAGAAAAGCAGCTACACAATAGAATAAGCAGGGACCATTACAGACATCTGTATTATTTCAGCAAAAGATTTGTCTCAGACATTATTCATAAATTCAAAAGCTTTAACCTGGAAGAGTCCATTAGATAATTCAGTTTCTCCTCCTGCCTTCTACAGGCCATTGCATTTTGTCTACTTTTCCCTGTGTCAATACCAGTAATTTGTATTTGGCTGAATTAGCTCACATTGAGACAATTGGACCTAATTCGAAGACATCAAGAACTGGAGGCTCCATGAGTTGTCCTGGTTGTTTATTTTGGTGTTCAAAAGTCACGACTGCTTTTTGATTTCCATTTTTCTGTCTTTAATTTACAGTCAGTCTTGTTATGCCTTTCTCTGCTGGCTCAGTTTGATCATTTTCTCTGTGCTTCAAAATACATAAAAGTGTGTTTGTGTTTTTCTTTTTTTCTCTGGGGTCCTTTTCATTATTGATATATTTTTTCAATTATTGTACAGCAGAAAACGATGTGGTAATTCAGTATGGAGAATCCATGCTCAAATGACAGTATGACAGAATTTTTGGGGTTGGAAAGGAACTCTGGAGAAGATCCACTTCAAACCCTCTGCCAAGGCAGGGTCACCTGGAGCAGGTGTGATGGTGTTCACAGGGGTTCTTGGATGAGGGAAGAGATGAGGATCTGACTCCATGTTTCAGAAGGCTTGATTTATTATTTTATGATATATATTACATTAAAACTATACTAAAAGAATAGAAGAAAAGGTTTTATCAGAAGGCTGGCTAAGAATAGAATCGGAAGGAATGATAACAAAGGTTTGTGGCTTGACTCTCCATCCGAGCCAGCTGGGCTGTGATTGGCCATTAATTAGAAACATCCAACCTGGGCCAATCACAGATGCACCTGTTGCATTCCACAGCAGCAGATAATCAATGTTTACATTTTGTTCCTGAGGCCTCTCAGCTTCTCAGGAGGAAAAATCCTAAGGAAAGGATTTTTCATAAAAGATGTCTGTGACAAGGTGACAGAAGAGTTAATCCAGGTAGGTTTGGGATGTCTCCAGAGAGGGATGTCTCCACATTTTCCCTGGGCAGCTGTTCCAGTGCTCTTCCACCCCCAAGATAAAGAATTTCTTGTTCACACAGAGGTGGAATTCGATGTGTTTTAGTTTATGGGCATTGCTCCTTGCCCTTTGCTGGCACCTCTGAACAGCAGCACCTTCCTCTCGACACTCACCTTAGAGATCTTGATAAGCATTAATGAGATCCCCTCTCCGTCTTCCCTTCCCCAGAATAAACAGGCCCAGCTCCTGTCTCTGCTGGACAACAAGAGCAACACTGAGAAGGAATTACGCTGGAGGGACGAGCTGGCAAGGACTTCCAGAAATTAAACAAACACCCACTCAGAAGTCTGCACTCAGGACAGAGAGATTTAATGAAATTCTATAGTTTGGGGATTTTACTACTTTGTGGCAGTTGTGTGGCTTGAAGAACAATGAACCAAAGATGAGTGAGCAGTGCAGCCTTACGGTGATAGAGGCTGACTTTGTACTGGGTACATTTAGAAAAATGTAACAGCAGAGGGGATGAAGTGATTATTCCCCAGTGTTTGCTTTTGGAAAGTCCTGTATTGTTAAACTGGAGTGCTTCCAGTGGAGGCTTTGAAGGAAGCTGGAGAGTAAAGCACCTTTTGTGGAAGGCTGAAGGGATTAGGTCTGTTCTACCTTGAGAAAGCAAGGACAAAGGGCAATATAATTGCTGTCTTCAGCCTCCTCAGGGGAGTTTGCAGAGGTGGTGGCATCAGACTGTCATCTGAGATGCACACAGACAAGAAGAAGACAATAAATGCAATTATAATTAGATATAAAAAATTAAAGAGAGAATTGTCAGGCAGTAGAACTTCACCTTTATAGATACAAAAATCAAACTGGACAAGACCTTGGTCATCTTCATGACGTGTTGAAGTTTATTCTAGTTTGAGTTGAGTTTATAATGCACTATAGCCCTCCAGATATCCATTGCAAACAAAAGGGCTCAATTATTTTGTTGTCTTAATTTTTATCTTCCTTTTCCTTTAGTGAAAAAAAGGAAGAATTAAACTTAAATAGTGACTGTGACTCTGCTCCCCATTTTTATGAACTACATCTGAAAAAGGGAATTGACATGTCTAGCATTATCTATGGCTGTGTGGCTTTTTCTGGGAGTTTTCTTTTCTTAGCAGAATTGACAGGAAAATGGAAAAAAGAATAAAGTTAATTATTTAGACTATTGGTCAAAACCTGAATGAAAACCAACTTATTTCAACTGAGAAACACTGGTGTAGTTCTCTGGTGATCTGTGGAACAGAGGCTTTTCTCTCAAAGTAAGGGGCAGTGGGCATGTTCTGGGGTCCTTCAGCTTAGAGTGCCAAGAGAGATTCAATGTGACTGGGAAACCCAAATCTTTCTAGAGAAAGATATAAAAACCAGAAACTGCAACCCCCAGCAGGGCCCTACAGACATTTTCAGAGTCAAATTATTATGGGAGGATTGGTTTTGCTATTTGTTTTTTTTTTTCTGCAAAGACCTCCCTCCCCCCCAAACGTTTCACACTGATTTCTTGATTCAGAATTATCAGTCAGTTCATCTTTTAAAAGCCTGGTCTGTTCAGTTTGTTTGAGATGAGTTTAATGCACCCAATCCTTTTGCAGAATTCTTTCTGGGATATCTGAGAAACAGAATTGTTGTTCATGATGACTAATTTAACTCAGTACCTGTTTAGCAAGATCTATCTCAGCTTTACTGACAGTCATGTCCATCACCAGACTGAAATCAGTAGGATTTGCAGGGATCTACTGGCTCAGGAGGATACACGTGCAGTAAAGCCATAAAATTCCCAGTTCTTACATTAGATAACAGGTTTTACAGCCTTAAAGTGGCAAGATTTGATTTCAGAAGGAGGTAGGATTTTAGAAAAAAAGAGTATAAAAGAAAAATAAACTTCTACATCTTCTATTCACCCTCTACCTGAGATTTCCAGTAATCCTTTTTAAAAGTGATGTTTGCAGGTTTTCCAGACTGCATTTATCCAGCCTCCTGTATTGTATTGTTGTTGTACTAATGTGATAGTTAACTGTTTTGAGTTAATTGTTAATCCAGCCCAGAACAGTCTCTTCTAAACAGTCATTAAATGGAGGTGGAAGAAAAAAGAGAGACAGAGAGAGGATAAAAAGTGAATGAGAAAAAGAAATATTGAAGAATGAAAGAAGAACGAGATGAGAATCAACAAAAAAGGCAACTTAATTGCGTTTATTATGTAAAAGAGAAATTAAAGAGAATTTCAATTTTAATGACTGGAGGAGGGTCAAAGGCAAAACTGTAGGAACAAAGTAGGGCTTTTCAGACACTTCTTTCTTTCACCTATTAAAAGAGAAGTGGATCGTGGATCCACAACATAAACCTGCCCCCTCTGTGTGGATTCAAGGCTTTAAGTCGTGCACCAGCATGTTTCCAAGGACACTCACTGGTTTCTCAGCCGAGCCATTTAACCAACAAATTATCAAACCAGTTAGATGAAAACACAATAGTAGTTAATCAGCTTTTACAAGCTCACACATTGAACCCCAACTGTAAAAACACTTCATTAGTAGCTTCTCATTTGTGTGGCTTTTCTCTACATCTCCTGTGTTCCACTTGGAATATTTCTACGAGATACAAACCAGTCAATAAATGCCTGAACTCCTCCGTGTCTTTACTGAGGGACCCCTCTAGAGCCTATTAACACCCATTTTATGGAAAACAGAGCAGGTAGCTACCTCCACCATGTGTTGGCACTCTCTAAAAGGCTGTTAATGCTTTGTGTTTCAGGGCATAACAAACTGAGGCATTCCCAGGGAGGAGGGAAAAAAAAAAAAAAGTGAGCCCAGTGGGTAAAAAGTAAATAAAAAGTAAATATGTGAAGATGTCTGTCCCGCAGAATAAAGCTGAAGAGAAACTGGAACATCTGAGAAATCTGTTTTGCCAGTACACCAAGAAAAAAATCGTGTTTTTTGTTGGTTTAGGTTATATAGGTTGGTGTAACTCTCCTCAAAGAGAGGAACTGTACCAAACATAAGGAATGACTTTGTAAGTACACCTATTCTAGAAATTTTACCAGACTTCTTCGTAGTGGAAAGGAAGCACATGATTAGTCTAATTTTAAAGGAATATGTCCTTCTCAATATGTTCAGATCCTTTTCTTCCTCCCTCAGCTGATTTTCAAGCACGTGGATTGATTTTAAGCACATTTGACTGAGAGGAATAGATGTCTCAGAGATATGGTGTCCTGACAAGTTTTGTGGAAGCTGGCAGCTGGGGAAAGGAAAGATAACCAACAGTGCCTTCACCATGGGAAAGAGAGTTTAAATCCCTTCTTTTCTTATTCCAAGGACAAAGCAGCCTGCTGGCCCATCAGCACATGCAACAGCTTGCCCAAGCACACAGAAGTAGGAGAAAGTACAAGATCATGTACACAAGGATGAGTAAATGGGAAAAAACAAAATGACGGTAGTCAAAGACAGAAATCAAGTTTAATTCTTGGGTCTAGAAGATATTTTACTTGTAAACAGTTGTGATTTTTATAGCAAAATTGTATAATATATTCTTTATATTTCAGTATAAAGACAAGGACTGTTTCCACATCCACATGAAGTGGCTTGCAAAGGATATTTGGAGCTACTGGAGGTACATGAAATCAGGTCTGCAGCTTGGAGAAATAAAATATAAGCTTCCCAGGGTGAAATTCATGTGCCCTAAGTTAAATAACTGCAAGCAAGTTGCTTAAGCCTGAATCTGCCACGCTACGGCTCAGTTTATAGCCTGAGAAGAGCAACAAGTTCCTCTTAAGGTAATTCATGAATACTGAGATAAATAGAATGAATCTGTCTCAGAAGGCTTCCCTCCATTGCCTCTGACAGGAGCCTGGGGTGAGGAGCTCAGATGAGGTGTCTGACTTCTCCCTGTCTAAAGTGAAGAGATGCAAATCTTAGCCCTGATGACACAAATGGGTTTTGTTTCACTCCCTAAGTCAACTTGTGGTGCAATGAAACTGACTTCAAACAGGCTGGGAGAAAATAGTTCCAGTTTACTGCTGAAGAGAAAAGAACTGCTAATTTCTCGTCTCAGAGCTGCCTATTGTGCAATGTTTCACTTATAGAAGGAAATAGAAACTTGGTAAGGACTTGACTGCTAACAGAATTACACTTCTGCCTAAATGGAGTTTGGTTTTTCTTTTTAATTTCTATATGCTTGTGATCAGTGTTCAGAAACACATCTTTCCCTTCTCCCTTCAAAACATCCATTTGAATAAAAAATAATAGCTAATGAATAACCTAAGAGAAGTTACCTTCTCTTTTCTCACAGGAACCTGAATCCTCAAGTATTTATTGAGTCAAGCAGCAAAAATGAGTTTAAACCTACAGTGGTCCAATACTGAGAACTGGTCAATTTTGAAATGATCTCTCATTGCAATATTTGCCCTTTTGGAGCTGTTGGTTACATACATCAAATATTCAGCCAGGAAACATTGATTTTCATACAACTACCTGTCTATAACCTTCAGATTTCATTATCCTTCTTGAGCAAACAAAAAAAAATTGACAAAAAAAAGGATTTAAAAAATATAAATGGACAGGGCTTTGAGGAACCAGATCTAGTAGAAGGTGTCCCTGCTCATGGCAGAGGGGTTGGAACCAGATTGTCTTCAAGTGTTGCGGTGTGCTGTAATGTCCCATTTTAGACTTCCAGGTCACCTCCCAGGTGTGCCTATACCTCTTCCCCCTCGCCCCCTTGCTGAGTGAGTCCTGTCAATCAGGCTTAACATTCCAGCAAGGCGTCGTGTGGTTGGTCAAGTTCAAAGGATGCCCCTCAGGCCTGGGGGTCATTGGCCTGTCTGGGTGTCCCTCCTCCCTTGAGACCCTGCCCCTTCCACCTGGTTGGTGCTCACCTGTCCCGCCCCTTCCCCTGTCCCTGAGCTTAAAAGGTGAATCGAGCAATGCAGTCGGTATTCTGTTGGAGCTGTTCCCAAGACTCAGACCTCTGTAACCATGGAATAAACCTCTGGATATAACCCTCCAGCAGAATCCATCTCCTTTTCCTCTTCACCATCACCTGAAGCTTTGCTCCTGAGGTAAACGGGGTTCCTAACAAGCCTGGACTTGTTCAGTGCCCAGCTGCAACCACCAGCAAGCTAAAGGTGTCTCTGGGGTGATACACCGCAGTTGCTGCCTTTGGCCCAGCAGCAAGGGTCAGACTGGCCCAGGCACAATCTAACTGGTAATATTGGGATTCATATTCCAGTATTCAAGGTCCCTTCCAACCCAAGCCAACCCCTGCCACGATTCTATGATTCTGTAAAGACAGAATCAAGTTTTCCCTTTTGTCCCATGTTTTTGGAGAATCCACAACGAGCTGCAATCACAGAGCATTTGAATTACACAGATGCTGGTGACACTTTCAGTTTCTGTTATGGGTGCCAGCCAAATGCTGGAAGGGTATGAAGCTGTGCCAGGGGAGCTTTGGGGTGGATATCAGGAAAAGGTTTTTCCTCCAGCAGGTAGTTGGGCACTGGAACTGTTAGGATCTTATGTAGTTTTAACCAGGGAGAAGTTAAGAGTCCAACCTAAGATATTGGCTTAGATGCGCTCTGGAAGTCAGCAGGAAGAGGTGGGTGTCATCTGGCTCTCATGGATAGTCCTAAGACAGACTAAATAGCTTTATGGAGGTGCTGGTCTGAGTGGGCCTAAGCATGGCTTTTTAACAGCAATGATTAAAAAGAAATTAATTCCATCCTGCAAATGAACTTTTGTAATCTCTCTTACTACAAAGATTATTTTTATACCTGAAGGGAGGGTGCAAAGGGGACAGAGACAGGCTCTGTGCCAGGTCCCAGTGCCAGGACCAGAGGCCATGAGCAGACAAGGAAATACAGGATCTGTTTCTCTGAACATCAGGAATCAATTGCTACTGTAAGGGTGCCTGAGCACTGGCACAGGGTGCCCAGAAAAAGGTTGGATGTCCCATCACTGGAAGTGTTCAAGGTCAGGTTGGATGAGGCTTTAAGTAACCCCCTATGATTCTATGAAATAAACCTCCAATCTGTCCAAACCAGGTTTTTAGTAAAGGTTTATTCAAAATTTAGTGCAACCAAACAACTGTGATAGGTAAATTCTGAACCAGGAAAATAAAACTAGAAAGGGTGATTATTTTTAAATAGGATTTTTCTACAAAATACATCTAAATGGCTTTTCCCCATCTTCTATAGGACCTGTACATTCCAATCCAGTGCAGCTTTCTGGCTGGGTGTGATGCTGACTGCTCACATTCCTTCCCTCTTATTGCAGGGAAGCTGGAGAGGGATGACCTGGAATTTGTAAACAACTTATCTGAAATGGATGTGCACAGATAAAAACTATCCAGGCAAAACAAGACAGAATTCTCTGAAGACAGGGAACAAGCAAAATAAGTGTATGTCTTAATTCTAGATTTTTAAAACTTAATTATTATTATTATAGACTATGTAAGAAAAATTGGTTGATTCATCAATTTTCTTTGTTTAGATTTTCCCTGGTTCTAATTACCATTGACTTGATTACAGTCATAAGACATTAATTCTAGAGAAGCAACCCTGAAGAGAAGCAAACTTCCAAAAAACAATGGGAAAATATTTCTGTAATGTCCTTTTATTACTTAACCATCTTGAGAACTCTCTGAAGAGTTATTCTGAGAGGTTCAGGGGATGCCAGGGATTAGTATTGGGAAATTTAGGGGTGATCTAAGATATTACCACTCTGGTTTTCCATCCTGCTCCCCATCAGATGTAATCACCTCCCTTGCAGGGCTGGTGGAGTACGTGTCCAGCTGTCTCCGCTGCTTATTTGCAGTCTGGTGAATTAGCTGCTAATGAAGAAAGGTTTCAAAGGTAGCTGGCCAAACTTCAGTGGATAATTACACTTATAACTTCTGTTCTGCTGATTTCAGTCTAGGAGATCTAGTAGGATTAGTAACTCCTGGTAACGAGGTGGTAATAAAAACTAGGGAGATGCCAGCAACTCCTTACAGCTGTTTGCTCAACTGACATGATGGGAGCCCTCAACATACGAATTTAAATCCCTGTGTGAACTGGAATGGCTATAATTCAATTTGGCTTAATTTACTTTGAAAGTTAATTCAGTTAAATTGAATTAAGCCTCTTTAATTTCGAACAAAGGTGTCCACATTTGAGTTTAAAGTAGTTTAATTAATCCACTTTAAAAAGCTAATTCAGATTAATTTTGGTGAGCATTGTTATGTGGATAGGCCTGTAGGTTCAGTGAAGTAACATCAATTAAGGTGTTTGCTTTCAAGAAACATATTCCTGCCGAGCAAATGCAGGTGAGCATAGCTTGGAGAAGTTGTAAGATGGAGCAGAAATGGAGAGGCAGTGGTGGAGGACTAAAAATTTCTCCCAGGGAGAAGTCCATGCTTGGTTCTGCTTGGTTTGGACTTGCTGGCTGGGAGCAGAAAGATGTAAAGGCTGATTCAGTGCAAGAGTCATCATCACCAGTTCTGTAAGAAATAATAAGGGCTCAGGGAATAAAGAACTGAAACAGACCTCAGAAATACTCAGGTTTCCAGGAATTTTTAGTGACAACACATTTAGTCTGTCAAGTCACATCAGGAACTTAAAAATACCCCTGACTACAGCACAATTCCCTAAATGAGTGTACAAATAAGCATGGCCTATAGACACCCCATTTCTGGGAATCATGCAATGGTTTGGGTGGAAAAGGATCTTCAAGATTAATTTGTTCCAACCCCCTGCCATGGGCAGGGACACCTTCCACTAGACCAGGTTTCTCAGAGCCTCATCCAACCTGGCTTTGAACACTTCCAGGGATGGGGCAGCCCCAACTCCTCTGGTCTTCCTCAGACCCACCCCTGTTTTATGGAATGCTCCTTAACAGCAGCTCAACCCAACTGTCCCAGGGGGAGGAATACATCCCTTGGCTGTTACCTAATCAATGTCTTTGCACCTGAAACTCAACAGTCTGGCTGTGGATTAGCAAGAAAATTTTACTGCTCTTCTCCATCACTTCCCTCCTTTCCTCATCACCTTTCTCGGTGGAGCTGCAGCCACCTGACCCTGTGGGGAGAGAAAGGCACACACACAAGATGGTTTTCATTGAGTATTTTAGAGGTGCCTTTGGGCTTCACAGGTGGAGTGTTTTTTTAACATTTCCTCCCCTCTGGGTGTGTGAACGCTGGGCCAAACTCAGAAGTGTGAAGTGGGAAGCTGGGAGGGGAGATACGTCAGCCAGTGAATGGAAAGTGGTGTAAGGGGCTGCAGCTCAGCAGAACTCAGTGTTAACCTCAGTAGGGAGGGCTCTGGGGTCATTGCCACCAGTCTGAGAGAGAGTAACACCTTTCCCCAGCTCGCTCAGCATGTGAGCTCCTCGAGGCTGTCTTTCTCCTACTGAACACACTCACAAATGAGGAGTTTAACCACTGAATGCATCCTCTCCAGTCTCTTGCCCTTTTTTTCTGTGCCTCTGTACATGTAGTCTGCTTACAGACATCTACACACTCACATGCACATTGACTTGAAGTAAAATTATGTTTCTTCATCTTTTCCCTCTCTAACAGTCAAACCTTGGTGATCCTGTGAATGTAAATCAGCTGCATTTCTGGTTTAGCTGCAATCTCTGCTGTATAGCTGAGGTCTGTTTGATGTTCTTTAAGTGGTGGAATTGAAAGAACATTTCATTGCTAACTGGAAGAGCTACTAGTTTATTAAATCCTTGATTTGAAATCTTGCTGTCAAAGAAAACACAGTCAGCTGATGCTGTGAAAGGATTGCATTGTCAGTTCTTGCTGAGCCTTAAAACTGGCATCAAGCATAAAGTAAAGTGACATTAAATGAACTGACAGTCTAAGGTTTTGAGTGTAAACCTCCAGGAAATAATAACTTGGCTTTTCAATGTAAAAAAAGAGAGCTTATGGTTAAAAATAAAATAAGGGAAAATAATAAAAAATAATAAATTGTTATAAAGCAAAACCCAGAATACTATTTTAGAGGATCTTTTCCTTCCCCTTCCCCCTCTTTTCAATTTAATGTTAGCAAAGCAGAGGTGACAGAAAAGATTTATGAGAAACATTTTTAAAGGTGGGTTTACCGTGTGTGTAGAGCAGACAGTGTCTGAAGGGCCTGTAGCATTTGCACTTTATAGAAAATGACAAAAAAGTGACTATTGCAGCAACAACCAGCACAGCAGAGGTGAAAATTGATTGCACTGAGGGAAATCTGTAAGAGTGGTGTGTGATAGGCAGCTACTGGGCTTTAACATCCAGCTCTGAAAAGTTCAGAGGTGAATTAGCAACTTGAATGATTTTATTCTGGGTTGAATTTAATGAGTTTGAACTGGAACAGGTTGTTCTGTGAGTTAGATGCAGGCCGGGGAGAGAGATGAAAAAATGACATTGTGGAACAGAAGCCAAATAGAAATCTTGCCACTGAACAAGTTGTGTGGTGGTCCCAAGCATCAGGAGTGGGACTGTTCATGCTGGAAAAGAGGAGGTTTTGGGGACAACACATTTTGGCCTTTCAGTAAGGATGAAGAGCTCATGAAAGAGAGGGAGTGTGCCTTTTCACACAAGCAAATAGTGATAGAACAAGGGGTAACCATTTCAAACTAAAATATTTAAATTACATGCTATGGAGGAATTCTCCCCTGTGAGGGTGGTGAGGCCCTGGCACAGGGTGCCCAGAGAAGCTGTGGCTGCCCCTGGATCCCTGGAAGTGTCCAAGGCCAGGCTGGGCAGGGCTTGGAGCAAGCCCTGTGGGATAGTGGGAGGTGTCCCTGCCTAAGGCAAAGGTGAAATTAGATGATCTTTAAGGCCTTTTTCAATGTCAAACACTCTGTCATTTCCTGATTCTTCTGATTTATCTTTCTGGGCTCTATATAGGATGTCATGAAGTTAAGTCTGGGTATAAGAAGGAGTAGGAGGGAAGGCATTTTCAGGTTTTTTTGGTTCTACTCTGTAATCCATTGGCAGTAAATTAAATTATCAAATTGAGCCTGTTCCAACTGTGAAGATGATTGCTGAGAGTTCTTCCTATTTTCGCCTTGACCCACCAGCTCTTCTATCATATTTTCTCCCTCCATCCTGTGGATGGAATCATAGAATCCAAATTGGTTTTGTTTGGAAGGGACCTTAAAGCTCATCTCATTCCAACCTCCTGCCATGAGCAGGAATATCTTCCCCTAGACCAGGATACTCAGGAACCATCCAAGGTCAACATATCACATTATGGATGTGCTACTTATTTATTAAATATTCTTGTGCATCTCATCTTTTTTCATCTCCTCTTTTCTCATGTTCAATTAAGTTCTACTTTTGTAAAGTGGAGGGAAAGCACTTGCTATTTCAATAAAAGCACTCCAGATGAAATGCCAAAGAATATTCCACAGGAGCTAGATGCTATTATTATTCTGAGCAAGATGTAAGTCTGACTTTTCATTTTTTTACAACAGCTTTTCCTAAATATGATTTCAAGTCCTTTTCAATTTAAGGTCAAATTGTCAGGAAATACAAAAAAGGTGACAGTTACCTCCTCCAGAAAACACATCTCCTGCCTACTAGCATTTTAACTTGTAATGAAGGTCCTTTCCTTCTTGAAAATATCCTTCAAGATTGTCAAGTTCTTTTAGAACAAAGAAACACATGTCTGAAATAGGCTGTGGTGTTTCAGAGGCAGCAGGACAGGCTGTGTGTAGGCATTCAGAGCACTCAACTCTGTTTCAGCTTTGTAAAATTCACTTTTCATATGGTTTTTGTCAAGAGCCAGCTCCTTCTCTGCTATATTCAGAATGATGAAAGATAAAAGAATGGCTACTTATAGATATGGGAAGAACCTGCCTGAGAGCTCTACTTTTGCAACCAGGAGAGAAACAAATGGATGGAAGTGTTCAAGGCCACTGTGGAAGAGATAAATAAAACTGACCAATTAACAGAAGATAACTGCCCCACCTCTAACAGATAGGAATAGAATATCCCCCTTTCCAACCTACGACATCCTTGTTTGAACCTCTTATGTCTATGTGTAACCAGCCTTGACTTAATAAACCAACTTAGTCTCATTTGAATTTTCATTTTTCATGCAGGTCAAAGATTGCACATTATTGTTTGACCATCTCAACGAGAGCATTTGAGCCAAGAAGTCCCAAGGGGAACTCAAGTGCCCTGCATAATTGGATTTTAAGTTGTCTCATCACATTACATCTCATTACATTAAGTTGTCTCATTTACATTGTCTCAGAAGTGTTTAGGTGAAAATGAGTCAGAATACACTGGCCAGGTAGTTTTGTGGGGATATAAACCTTTTCTCAAAACTAACTTTATATTTGGATTTTGCCTTAGATGAAAATATAAATGCTATTTTGCATTTATAAAATATAAATTGCTCATTTCATTCCTCGTAACTATTCTGTCCCTGAACTGTAAGTACCTGAGCTCTCAAGTATCTTAAATACACTTATTTTGCATTAGGTCCAGATTTAGATTAAACTACATGAAGAGGAAAAGTGATTTCTGGCAAGATAAGTGGAATTAGGCCAATTTACATTAGATGAGAACCTTCTGTCTCTCCCTTAATTGCTCTTTTCTCACTGGTAATACATAGAAACTCTCCATCAAGACAGTTATCAATTTTAGAGAAAGGAGAAAAGGGAAAGGGGAAGGGAAGAACATCTGTAGTTAGCTGTGTCTGAACTCCTGCCTTGTTTGTTTGAATATTTAAGTAAAAGATTAAAGAAAGTAGTAGTTAGGATGTGTTTCTGAGATTCATCTTGTAGGGAGGAAAGCCACATTTAAGATATTGCTCTTATTTAATTCAGCAAACTTTCCCACCCTGACTTCAAAATGAGCAGGCTTGATGGATGGAAAAGGGGAGTAATTTATTGTGAACCTACTGCTCTGAAACAGGAACACTGATAAACATGGCAGTGGTTCTGAAAGGAATTTTGATTAATACTTTGGGCTAGAGGATAAAGAAATGGATAATTTCACAGAAATTCAACAGCTGAAGGAAAATTGCAGTTAGTCAGAGCCAAACACTCTCATTAGTATTTCTATTTGTATAACAGAATGTGCACCAGTGAATTGAAACATAAAGGCTTACACACAATCTAAAAGCAAGCATTATTTATGAAGCTGATTTTTATATATTTTGCCCTTCGCTGGTGTTAAGATACTTCAAAGTATTGCACTTTCTCCCCTCAACTCTGCAACAGCTATCAGTAATTTTTCTGCAATAACAGAAGAGCTTTTGTTTTGTTTTACACTGTTTAATCTGTAGTATTTATTTACATCTGTTCCCTTCCCTACTTCATTTTTCAGTTTACAGCATTCCTGTTTTCTAAGTGGACAATAATTTTTTTCAAAAGTCAGGTTATTCACAGAATCAAGCGATAGTTTGGGATGGGAAAGGACCTTAAATCTCAACGTGCTCCAACCCTGCCGCCACAGGCAGGAACACCTTTCATGAGTCCAGGTTGCTCAGAGCCCTGAATCACTGTGGCCATCTTTGTTGCCAGTAGGAAAAGATAACCGAGGAGGGTTTATCTCAAGTGAAACATCTAAAATGCCATCAGAATTAGAACTGTCTGGTGAAGAAAGGTCACAGCTGAGACTCCTAACAGCCTCAGATCTCAAAGGAAGGAGGACTCTGCAGTACCAGTAGTGAGCCAGAACTCAGGTGTTCCTTTGAGGAGCACAGCTCTCTGCATGGAACATCCCTGAGCCTTTTGGAAATGGATCATTCAACAGAGACGTGCTAAAGAAATATTTGACTGAGCAACGTGCAAATAAGGCTTTAGCTTTAGAAACAGAAATTTGTGCTTTGCATATGGCCCAACAGAAATTTGTGCTTTGCATATGGTTTTTTCTTTCTTCAGAAAACAGATGGAAAAAGATATGGTGCTAAAAAAATGAGTTTATACTCAAACATAACATCTACAGATGCTAAGTGCACGTTTTTACATGTACATATCATAAATCTTACTTAAGGCAAATTTTAAGATCTTTATTTAAAGATGAAAGAAAAACCAGCTTTCTTGCATTAACCATGTTTGCTATTAATTGCTATATTCATTTTTTAGGATGTTTAAAACATAGAATTCTTAGATATATTTACAATTTATTTATAAGTAAGAATATAACTTAATGATAAATGTTTTCATGAATTTATTTATTTATAGTTACTCTGTTTGTAATGAGTCAGTATGAGCTGTAAAACCAAATTCATCCAAGAACTGTTGATGGTTGCTAACTGCTAGTACAGACTTTAAAGCCTGTACCTCAAAGTTTGCAATTTAACCATGATCAAGACAAAACTCTGTAGTTACCTTTCCCAAGATGCTTGAAATTAAATGTCAAATTTTTTTTTTCCTAAATGCTGTGGGAAAAATAAAATCAAGCAATTTGACTACTGATGAGAATTTCCCTGACTCCATGAGTGCAGTCAGCTCAAATATCTGATCAGAATTATTTAGCAAAACACTAAGGTGCATTACACATCACAGATTCACAGGATGGCCTGGGTTGGAATGGAACATTAAAGCTCATCCAGTTCCAACCCCCAGGGCAGGGACATCTTCCACTATCCCAGGTTGTTCCAAGCCCTGTCCAACCTGGCCTTGGACACTTCCAGGGATCCAGGGGCAGCCACAGCTTCTCTGGGCACTCTGTGCCAGGCCCTCCCCACCCTTAGAGAGAAGAATTTCTTCCTAATATCCAATCTAAATCTTCTCTCTGTCAGTTTAAAGCCATTCCTCCTTTCCCTGTCACTCCATGCCCTTGTTGAAAGCCTATCTCTGTGTTTTTTGTAGGCTCCCTCATGTACTGGAAGGGAGATATTGTGTAGCAATATATTCCTTGATATTTTTACAAAAAAAAAAAAAAAAAAAAAAAGAGGAAAGAAAAGTGGGATTTCACTTGCAGATTAAGATATTTCATCAAATATTCAATTGCTCTGTAATGCTTCCTAAATGTAGGTTCAAATGCTACTTAAGATGCCTTAAGGTACACCACTGTCTCCCAAATGGGTCTTCCCCATTTTGCCATGACAGCAGTGTGGAAGCTGTGGGTGCTCTCTGGTGTCTTAAACTCCAAGCATCAAAGTTTAGGCAGCTGAATCAAGTTGGTCAGTTCAGCAGGAGTTACAGTGCAATAAATCTCCATTGGGTACCACTCTATGGGGTAGAACTCCACAGACTAGCTCAGTTTCTGAGTGGGTTGGGGTACATGTACTGTTCTATAGGTCTGGTCAAAAGTTCAATACTCACAAGATATGCTAGATGCAAAAGATTTGTCTGTCTGTCAGCTCTTCCAGTCCCAAAATTTCCAGAACATGCCAAGGGGAATGGAAACTGAATTTCTTCAGATATATGTTGTGGATTTTTTGAAAGTTGTAAAATCTGAGATGTTTTAAATCTGAACTCAATGAAGTGTCATTTTTGAAAATACTGGTGTTTTTTGAGAGTTTTTCAACTGTTTGTTATTAACGATCCATTAAAAATTGCTGTTTGACCAGTTCAGAGTCTGCTTTGAGAGATCAGCAGTCTGCTGGCTTGTGTTCTGCATTGGGCTGTGGAAGATGTTCCAAGGGAAGGTGGAAAAAACCTGATGATGATTATAGAAATATTATAGCACAGCCTCTCTGTGCTGTCTTTTAATGAACTATTTTTTAAGACAAAACTAATGTCATACATTTCCAAAAAACATGGGACAAAAGTGAAAACTTGATTCCGCCTTTACAGAATCATAGAATCATGGCAGGGTTTGGGTTGGGTTGGAAGGGACCTTGGAATCTGGTTCCAACTCCTCTGCCATAAGCAGGGTCACCTTCCACTAGACCTGGTCCCTCAAAGCCCTGTCCATTTATTTTTTAAAATCCGTTTTTTTGTCAATTTTATTTTTGTTTGCTCAAGAATGATAATGAGATCTGAAGGTTATAGACAGGGAGTTGTATGAAAATCAGATGGTCTTAGAGTTCACTTTGAAATATGCAAACAACAGCTGGCCCAATATCAAAGACTATAGACAAGGCAGCACATTTTTCTAATACCTCTTTAGGGAAACTTTGCCCTACACTGCTATTAGGTGCTATCATTCAGAGGCATAATTTTAGCTAACATTGTTATGCTGATTATAGTCAGGTTTATGTTTCGATCTCAGCTGACCCTAGGGAATTAATTTCTGATTCAATTAAATGACTAGGTGACATTCAGTCTGAATTTTTACCTGAAATTAAACTCTGAGAAAGCACAATTCATCTCAGATTGCAGCCATCTACCTCCTGAACTATGCTCCAGTATCTTAATGAGAACTTTATAAAGCTGGACATCCAGGTTTCCAACCTTGAGATTGTCACTGCCATGAACTGCTCCTTGGGAGGTTGGAGGGTGACATTCCAGATTGCCCAGAGAAGCTGTGGCTGCCCCTGGATCCCTGGAAATGTCAAAGGCCAGGTTGGACAGAACTTGGAGCAATCTGGGATAGTGGAAGGTGTCCCTGCCCATGGCAGGCACTTGGAATTGGATGTTCTTTAAGGTCACCTCCAACCCAAACCATTCCATGATTCCATGATCTCAAAACTGTCATCCTCTTATTTACTAAATGTGTGACAGGTGTTATCCAAAGAGGATGAGTCTTGTATGTTTATCTGGATTGTGTCTGGGCTGCTTATAATTAATTAGTTCCAAAAGAAATCAATTGGCCTGCTTGCAAAAGTTGCTGCTGAGTTTATACAGCAAGCACATATTACCATATAATTCCAAGGTCACCATTTAATTTTTCTTTTCTTCTTCTTTCTTATTGCACAGGCATCATATCTCAACAACATTAAAGAATCAAAAAAGAATGATGAAATCAAAATTCCTTGCAAACTAAAAAAACCTGGAAAAATTACAGCTGTGACAGAAAAGATTTTAGGGTGAAGAGTTTCTTTTCAGCGGAACTTAATCACAATTTCTTCTCCAGAACTCTGTGGAAGTTGAATAGAATATCATATATTCAGCATCATCAGAGCATGGAGGATCCTTATTTATCATCTGCAATGACAGCAAGTGCCCATATTTGGGCAGCTGAATTGAACCTTGAGAGCCTACACTAAAATTCTGTACACCTGCCATTGTCATCCTCATCTCCCTCTATAATCAATAGAGGGGAAAAACTCATTTCTAGGTGACAATTAAACTAAGACTGTATGTTTGGCCAAATTAATCCAACCCAAAATATTCCAGAAGGAATAAGTAGAATAAGGATGTGTTCTCTTCCAGATGTTCTAGTTAAGTTCTTTCATTCCTCACCCTCTAGACTCGCAGCTGTGAAATTCTATATACTCAAAATTTGGCTTTGACTGGAACACCAGGAAACAATCCCACATTTTTTTTAGTGGTTAGAACACTTCTCCTGAAGAGGGGAAATTAAAGTTCAAGATCCGTATCTGAATGACCCAAATGTCCCTTTTCTCAAGTGAATACTTCTGGCAACTCAAATCTGCTCTCAGCTCAATTCTCAGGCTCTGAATCCTGTTTTCCTGGCAAGATTTAATCCTAATTTTAAAATATGTGACTTGGACACTGAAATTCATGATTTCCCTTCTGATTTTCCATTTTTCTTCCAGTATCTCCTCTTTCCTCTGCATTATGTAACCATGTTGGCCATTAATCCTCCCAGTTTCAGTGCCTAATTCTCTGTCCCAGAGAGAATCTTTATACTGCAGGTATAGACATTGGAGTGACAGAAAAAATAAACCTCTCTGCTCAATATTTAATGCCTCAAAAAATCCAGACTGTTTATCTACTGAAGTAAGGAGTTACATTGTCCTCAAACTCAGATTCCAACCCCAGCCTTCATTCCTGTCCTTTTTTTTGATGACCTGTTCTGCAGAACAAGTAGCACATTCTTAATCTATGTATGTAAGTACCCACAGCAGCTTCAAAGATAAATTGAGCACATGTTAATCCATGATTATCAGCCACAAATTTTCAAAAATCACTGCAGATGCCAAAGTGTCATGACAGCCCTAGAAAATGAGATTTCTAGTTATTTGAAACTGGAGTAATTCTTCTGGTTTTTCCTTGTACTGTTCTTTTTTGTGCCCTGAGGGTGTTTCAGAGTTTTTACGTTTTTTTTTTCTTTACCCAGCAGCCTTAAAACTTAAAATAATGAGTGAAGGCAACAGTGTGGAAGGCTGTGATTTAAATATTTCTGCTGATTTTGATAGGTTTTGTATGAAGTCATTACTATCCTGGTGTTTCACTCCTTATTTAAAAATGAGGACAACAGCTCTTCCATACTTTAAATGAGTTTTGTGAGATTAAGTTAATTAATGTCTGTGAGGTCATCTCTTTTAATGGAACATGGGAGGTTTTCGACAGAACTTGTGAATTACTTTGAGGATTAAGAGTAGAATGCAGGTGTAAAATACTCATTATGATTCAAGCTCAGTGTCAGAAGTTGTTTGATTATTACTTGTGTTATACTGAGTTACTTTGCTCTCATCTTTCCCCTGCAATTCACAGGAGTTTATGAGTTTTTTCAAGGTACTGGGTATTAATCAGTCTGAGGAAGTTTTTCAAAATATGTCTTTTTCCTTTCTGCCTGAATACCATTGAGTTGTCCAAGCTCACTTCATCCATGGGCAAGGAATTACTTTCCCTCTTGCTCACTCTAAATTCCTGCAAAATAAAACTGAAGGGAAGGCATGAATTTAGCTCAGTTCTCCTTATTTTTATTACATATTGCCATGTTTTAAAAAAATAATTTCAAAGTATGTAGTTTTCAGCAGAGAAAAGTATTTAATCACAAACTGAGATTTAAATATATACTCAGCTACTCTTTATGAAATTCAGGTGCATGTTTTGCTGAAAAGGGATTTATTTAAGCATGAACTTAAATACAAACTTATGTGCAAGACCTCAGCTCAAGGCAGAGTAAAAAAATGCATGTCTGAATTTAGGCATATGCTTTAATTTAAAAATGGAAATATCATTAAGAATAAGCACATACCTGAACACAGTAAAGGAGGGCTTTGGAGCTTCTACCTGACAACTGAAAGTGTTTTTCCTTCTGTTTTCCATGGCTCAAGCCTGGCAGTTTCTGCAGGTAGCCTGTGTTACAAATGTGGGGAGAAAGGACCTGTAATGAATATTTTGGCAGATCCTAGAAAATGATGCCCTAATCAATCAAGACCAAATTTGTTTTATCACTGGCAGTTGAGCAATCATAGTTAAAAAAGGTGTTAATAGTGAGAGTGACAGTGAGTGATACCGATAGCAATAACAGCAACAACAATGATAATAATGAAAGAAATCCCACCAAATGGCAACACAGCTTTCGGTTGATGCCATCCATTTTTATTTCTTGCTCACTATGGAAAATTCACTGATTTCCAGTCCATTAAAACACATTTCAGAGCTCTGTTGTTTGAAGTTACCTTACTTCAGAAACAGCTCTTTTCAATTAACTCTGAAACCTCTTTCAACAGCCTTTCATAAATAGGCCAACATCAATGGCATGCTCGGAGTCAGTGTGTATCTCTAATGGAAATGCACAATGGGCCACGTTCCATGCCTCCAGGGAGAACATCTTCCATTTCAGACAGATTCAATGAGAAGTTTTGCCAGCTATTCTGGGTCTCTCACTTTTTTGTCTCAGGTTTAGCTCATAGCTGATCAATGGCTGTGCTTTTTAATTACACTGTACGCTCTGTAATGATTTGCCACTCATTGAACCTGGGTGTTCTTTTTAGCCAGCAGAGGGTAAAAGCAAGGAAGGAGAAAGAAAGTGGCATTAATCCTCTCGAAGACAAGAGGATGGGGTGTAACACATCCTAATATTTTGCTTGGCAGCTGTTTGCATGGAAGAGATGGGAAGTCAAAGTTAGAAGCTCAGGTCATGAGAATTTTTTCAGAATCCATGACTTGCAGTAAACATTTTCCAGTTAAATGAATTAAGAGTCTAATGTATGTTTTGAAACAACATTTTATATATAATATTGATGTGTATTATACATCAATATAATATTTATATTACATTAAAATAATTATTTGCTTTGCATGTGTCTCACAGTGACTGGATTCTCTGGAAACACAGAGTAAACTTCTCATCCTTTTCCCCAAAGAGCAGGCTCATATCAACCCTTGTATCAAGGGAGGTGTATTAAAAAAGGCACAATCACACTTCTATAAATCAAACATCTTTTATGTTGGCCTTGTGTTCCACACTTCTGAGCAGATTGTGGACAATGACAGTACGTGTCTATCCACATGTTCCAGATGTATTTCACACATCTGGAAATGTGCTGAAGTGCATCTGCATTATCCAGCAGAGCACAAAACAGAAATTCCCAAGTTAAAGCAGATTTGAGCTCCTAAGTCCCCACAATCCCTGTCCCTTTCCTTCACCTTGTCACATCTCCCTTCAGCAGAGGTTTGCATTTAACCAATTGAAAATACACTCCCTGGGGCTTCAAGTTCTTATGTTTACATGTGATCTTTTTTCCTCCTAAAAACAGTCTTTCAACAGCCTTTTTTGGACTTAAATGCAAAAAATACAGGCTTAATTCTTAACCATAGGAATACAGATGTGCTGGTATTCTTTATCAGGTTTCTAGCTAGAAATGAAATTTGGAACAGCTTCCCCTCAATAAGCTCAAAAAAGGCAGATAATCATATATTTAAGTGCAAGATCTGTTTAGAAAAGGTGTCAGGTATTATAATTCACTGGCAGAGCAGGAGGTTACTGCTGTTGATCTGAGGACAGGATCTCTTTCAGATTTTGCTCCTATGAAATTCAGACTATTTTAAAAAATGCCACAGCTCAGATGCAGGAATCCCAGTTTCAGCTTTCATTTTGGAGAGTATCCCTCTCCACAGACCCCTTCTCTGAAGATACAGGGTGAATATTTGCTGCTGTATTATTTGCAAATGTACTGTCCCTAGCACATTCAGAATTAAACAATATCAGGCTGTGAGTGATTCACCTGCTCTGTACCCTAATTTTCATTCTAACACTTTTCTCTTTTCATTTCTGAGCTCTCCCAGATGACTGGCAAACATTAAGCCCAGTGCGATCCCAGTTTCTGATTGCACATCTTACTTTACCTTCTAATGGCAATGATGGTCCTAATGGTGGATAAATTAATATTTCAGAAATTATCTTGCATGCGGACATTCCAGTGGAAAATTTAATATTTTAACAATTCAGAAAGTCTTCACATTAAGATAATAAAATAATACTTTTAGGAATTTTTCAGAGAATGGATTAGGTTGAAAGATATCACAGTGGATCATCCCACTTGTCCATAGGAGACACGACAGGGAAGGAAGAATGAGAGTCAATTGCTTCTAAAACTTCATTTCCAATTTCAAGTGATAAGCTTTTAATTGTGATATAAATTTAGAAGAAAAACTTATAATATAAAATATATAAATGCAAATTAAGAAGACAATACATAAGGAAATAAAAGAAGCATAAAATGAAATACAATATAAGTAAAAAATTTAAAATTCTGCTTCTGAATTTTATGAAGGAAAACATGATTTTCAAGATAATTTTCTGTAGTAACACTTTTAACTGAAAGAAAGTTTTCTAACTCTAAAATCTGTTTTTCACTGTATTTCACAATGGTTTTTATTTCATTTAGTCATTGTTTTCTCCTAGATTATATTGTATGTACCTCAAAGGAAGATGAGATTTTTCCATGTGGGTTAACTCCTGAATCATGATACATATAATGTTTTTTTTTTTTCCCCTGGCCCCAGAGATTTTGCACCTCCTTCTGCAGAATAGCTCGAGATAAAAATGGGATGGAAAGCCACGGATTTCTTACAATTCTTTCTCCTCCTTTCTTCCCAACTTCCAGGTCCTTCCTGTGCCCTTAGCACACAGAATGAGAGCCCAGGAGTGCTCATGGAGGAAGCCACTTCCAGGAAATATAAGGAATTTGAATTCTTCCAGGAAATATAAGGAATTTGAATCAGGCTAGGCTTTCCATTCCCAGGTGAAGGGCTCTAAGTGGTTTGCAAATATCTTGTCCAAAAAATCTGGGATCTAGATCTGCTATTAGCCAGTTTGTAAATCTCAACTAAATTTAGATGTTAATCCCAATTAATGGGAAATCCCAGTTATTCCCAGTTAATGAGAAATGGTTTTTTAGAGTAAATTCCCTGTGCTGGCTCCAGACAAGGCCTTTGAACACTCACAGAAAATTTCTGGTGCAAGTGGAGGGACCTTTGCTTTGAGGCAGAGCTTGCGGATCACTCACCTGGACTTGGCCTCATAAATCTAACCTGTGTTGTACTTCTATCCTTTGAGGGATCTGGATCTAAATAATTTCAATGAACTTTCAGATATAACATAAATAACACTCCAGCACTCACTATAATTCAGCTGTAGCCATTATGAATCAATTATATCCCTCCAGGCCATGCATTTACCCCAGAGATGAAGTTGGCCTGCAGTTGCTGGAGCTGTGTTAGTCTGAATACTTCAGGCTTACATGGGAGAGTGAAAATATAAGTAGTTATGCAATATAAAAGCCTAAATAAAAGAAAAAAAAATTCTGGTTTATTTCTTTTTTTTTTTTCCTTTATTTTTTTTTCTTTTTTGAGTGTTCTGGCTCAGGATCAAATTATGAAATGAAAGAACAATGTCTTCCATCTCAATCCCAAAACATCAAAACCTACCAAAAATCATTCAGGAGAAGGTATCTAACCAAGAATGCAACTAATCTCAACTAATCTCATTGTAAATCCTGAAGGCAAGCTTAAACTTTACTAATTTCTATGGAATTTAATCACAGATTTCAATAAAAATCAAGCGGTGCTTTCATGAGTCATTTTCATGAGATGGATCATTAAAATTAAGTATAGATTTCAGTCTCTAATGAAGAGAAAAAACAAAATGTCTAATTTTATCTAAGTAGTTCCAATTATACACATGAGTTTCTGTGGTATTTCAGCCAAGATGAATGTGAAAGTTTTCTGAATTGGGATCCATTGTATTTTTCAATTTAGGGACTAAAGATGAGGTGCACTATCTCATAGAGGAGCTCTGAGAAATTCTTTATTCCCATCCCATTAGTTGGATGGGCTCACAGAAATGCAAATATTGTCTTTCATGGGAAATTCTTTTAACTTTAAATGTCAGTTCTTGCAATTTTTAAGGCACAAAAAGAAATACTTGTTCAGACAGCTTCCTCATTTCAATTTTATCCTTTTCTCATCTATTCTCAATCTAAAGATGTCTGGATCACCTGTTCTGCTGAAGTCACAAAAGACAACTTTGGAACCAGTTACTGTGCCAGTGAATGTGGATATTCATGGTGAAAGCTCAGTGTTAAAGCTGAGAGGTTTTATTCATTTCCTCAGAAACAATCATTAAACAATCTGAGCAGCCTTGGAAAAGAATTATTCTCAGTTTAGATTGTATTCCGTTAAATTCGCTGTTACTATGATTATTACTATTACTGCTACTGCTATGACTAGTGCTCTTACTGCTACTGCAGACAGTGATTATAATGGAAAATTTAAAAAATTAAGCTTTTAGATATAAAATCTAATCCATAATTGCCCTGGCAGGTTGCTCAAGGAAGCTGTGGCTGCCCTATCCCTGGAAGTGTTCATGGCCAAGCTGAACAGGACTTGGAGCAACCTGGGATAGTGGAAGGTGTCCCTGCCCATGGCAGGGGGTGGAATGAGATGAACTTTAATGTCTCCCAACCCAAACCATACTGTGATTTTATGATTTAGAGAAATTAAGAATGAATGAAAAAAACACATACAAAGATTAGCTTAAAGAGACATTACAAGGTAGGAGTAGGGTATATATTCCTTAAGTCAGTGGAATGGCTAATAACAAATAATGAGTTTAGAGGTCTAAAATTCAATAGTGTAAACAGTCAAGCAAAAACCCACATAAGGACATCTCACATATTTTAAGGTACTGAGTTGAATAATCTATTTTTCAATAAATCTGGGTAAAACCCAGTATTATATTCCTAGTATGCCTTTGTAAATCCTGCACAGAAAGGGCATTAGACATGAAAAATGTCCTTGAAGTAGAACTGTCAGTTCCGCTGTATAAACTGTGCTTTTTCTGCGACCATCCAGGCTTTGGCCAGCAACAAGATTTTTTCATCATGAAGGAGCTCACATTTAGTTAGCAACATGTCTGCATTTCCCCATATGGTTCCTCCCAAGGTGTTGTGTCATATACAATGATGTCACATTCTAGAGGAAGAAGGAGAAAAGGCCTCAAGCTGTTTTCTTCCTTTTTTGAAGCTTCACCGATTATGCGGTCGCTTTAAGCAGCCTGCTCATCTCTAGCGTGCAGTTGGTTATCTGCTCTCCTTAATTTGAGCGTGCATGTATTCACACAGCTTTAAAAGAAAATGAACAGCATTTCTTAGCAGAGATACAGTGATTATCTGCCCACACTTTCAGTCCAATGTATTTCCACTGGCTTCTGAAGTGTGAGATTTTAAAGGGTGCAGTGTAAGGGTTTACATCTTCATCCAAGCTGCTATATTTACATGCCTCGTAAACCTGTGGTGCTTAAGGCTCTCGGCAGCGCTGCTTTGATTTCATTTGTGGCTTTATAATTATTGTTTTATTCTCAGGCATATTATTCTTGGAACACCAGCTTTGTAATGTAATGGGAATGTCCAGGAACATCCTTTGTTCTCTCATAAAACTACTTGCACATGAATGTATGTGTTGCACACGTGCCTTACACTGGCCATTTCCTGAGATTTTTTTATGTATAAAAGATTTTGTTCTATTCTTGCTCATTGTTCATACACCTCTGCAGTCACAAAATACCTCTTAGTTTTTCACCATGAGTTAATTTCATAGAATTGTGGAATGGTTTGAGTTGAAAGGGACTTTAAGACCTTAAAGACCTTAAAAGTCATCTTGTTCCACCCCCCTGCCATGGACATTTCATATTCAATTCTTGAAAATGCCTTGAAAAAAATCTTTTTGGAGAGGTGATGAGGAATCTTTTGGTAGGAGTGTTCAACCCATTTTGAAATCAAGCACAATTAAGTTTTCCTAAATTAAGCATAGATTGTTCCATGTCACGTTGAAATATGCCAAGTTTCTCTTTCTGGAAAAGTTATAAGTTCCTTTTACACAGAGGCACTACTAGAAGTAGATGTACTGCCATGTGACTGGTGGTTTCAGCAAAAGGACTACTGGTCAAACCAACATTGTGATCTTCAGGTCCTCCTCCTGTTGTTACTTTCAGGAAAGTAATTTTAAACCCTGTGATTTCTTTTGCCTTGATTAGTTCTGCATAAACCACATCTTTGTGCAATTTAACAGAGCTCTGAAATAGGATGGATTCATGGTGCAGAGGTCTGTACTGCAGAGCTACAGACAGTCTGTCTTTAGTCCCCTAGGAAATTAAAGGAGAAAAGAGATGGTATCTGGGTTCAGTACAGATAATCCTTAAATTCTTATCAAGTAAACTGCCCTAAATGTGACATCTTTTCTTAAAAATAGAAAATTCTTCATGCTAGCTGATTTGGAGATATATTCACTGCAGAGATCTATGGCATGGACAGCTGAACACTGCTCCCATCCTCCATGGCTGAGAATCTCTTGCAGGTTTTTGTACACATGATTACCAACACACATTTTTCATAATTCATTTATTACAATGACAGGGTCTTGTTAACCAAAAGAAATTAATTTTCTGGTTAGACATATGTTAACCTCCAGGTGTGCAAGCCTTTCTAAAAGGATAGATGCATGAATTCACCTGGAATACAAACTACATAGACTATTTAAATAGTATTTACATCATTGGATATATTGGTTGAACAAGAGGATACAACATGACTACACACAATCAACAGGAATGGAGCTCAAATTGTGGATACAGTGCATGGGATCAAAGCAAAAGGGTATATTTTGTATTTGTGTTGTAAATGCTGATGTACAGCCAAAAGGGTTAGACCAAGAACAATCACAGTTTGTTCATAGGTTGTACAATAAATCCACATGATCCAGCAATCCACATGAGATATTCATTGCTTGAGACAATCCCCAACAGCCCTTCTTGCCACCCAGCTTGGGGCTCGGATGGTCTGAGATAACAGTTTGATCAGGTTTGATTCTAATGTACAAGATCAAATTTATCACTTTTATTGCTCTTTAGGTCTTAATTGTCAGACTGTAAGAGATATGAGCCAGGAGAAGATGCCACACAGATGTCAGAGCCACAGCAGCACCAAGCATCTTTCCAGAAAGTATCCAAGGATGGCATAGGTATAAAAGCTTCATCACAAAAGTACATTCTCTATTTGCATCTCCTGTATTCTAACCTCTCAACATTTATGACCATGTTAAACTCCATTCCTGCTCTTTGTCAACTTATTCTGAGCTAGACCATGCCTGGAGCCCTGTCTCCAGCTCTGGGATCCCCAGCACAGGAAGGACATGGAGCTGTTGAGGCCACTGAGATGATCAGGGGGTGAAGCAGCTCTGTTTTGGAAAGAGGATGGCACAATTGGGATTGTTCAGCCTGGAAAAGGGAAGGCTTGGGGTGACCTGATTGCAGCCTTCAAATACCTGAAGGGGGCCTACAAGAAGAAGTTTGGGGAAAGACATTTTACAAAGGGCCTGGAGTGATGGGATGAGGGGGGAATGTCTTCAAACTGACAGAGAGTAGGTTTTCGATGGGATAATAGGAAGAACTTCTTCCCTGTGAGGGTGGGGAGGCCCTGGCACAGATGGCCCAGAGAAGCTGTGACTGCCCCATCCCTGGAAGTGTTCAAGGCCAGGCTGGATGGGGCTTGGAACAAACTGGGATAGTGGAAGGTGTCCCATGGCAGGGGGTTGGAATGAGATGGTCTTTCAGCTTCTTTCCAACACAACCATTCCATGATTTGATCATCCGCATGACTATGTTAATGGCATCTGTTATGTGACCAGGATTAGGTGTACCTGGCAAAAGGTAAAAATTTCAGGTCAGACATTTGTACCTTAAAATTGTGTTTTTCTCAGTTTTCTATTAAGGAATCCCAATAACTACATTAGATGTGACTGTGTGTATTGTAGATATCTTAGGATCAATAGAATAAGCTTCAACCTCAAGGTCTCTTCAATTTTGTCAAAATTATATCACAAGTAGCTTCATTTTCCAAAAATGTCTAGAGATTTTGAAAGCCTCCTCCCCTGAAAGCCAACCTCAGACCATGGACTACTGGATGAGGTCACTTAGTTACTCTCACAAGAAAAATCAAACATACCTGAGTAATTTCTGGCTGACGTTATTTTAATTTATTTTTAAAAATATGAAGTACTGAAGACTACAACCTTTTCAGGTTTTGCTGAAAGATTTTCTTAACATCTAGCCACAACTGAGCTTTAGTGCTTAATCTCATGTTCATAATATGAAGCAGAAAATGAAAGTATTTTTTTTACTCAAAAGCAGGGTTTTTTTGGTAGCAATTGTCAGAGGAAAAGAAAAAGCAGCAAAACTTCACAACAGACCTATATTAACTATACTTTCCTGGGGGAAAAATATTCTTCATTTTAATCTTCTAATTAATATAGCCAAAAAATACAAAATAAACCTTCAAACTCATAACCAGACTGGTTGTGGAGACTTATATGGAAGACCAAGTTTCTTTTGTGGATTAATGAACTAATTTTCAAAATCTCTAACATATGTTCACTTCTGACATTTATTTACTGTTTCTGTGTTCTGTTTATATTCAGTTGATACTCATGAACCAGCACTGCTGAAAATGTAAATCATGGATTCACAGAATGGTTTGGGTTGGAAGGGGCCTAAAAGATCACTCAGTTGCAACACCCTGCCAGGGGCAGGGACACCATCCACTACCCCAGGCTGCTCCAATCTTGGTCCAACTTGGCTTCCAGGAATGGGGCAAATGCCACCTCTGTGTATTTGTCACTCTGTCTTACCTTGAATAAGCATGGGATACACAAAACAGTCAGCTCCTTCTTTCATCTCTCTGATAGAGAAGACACCCAGATCCTCTGAGCTGCAAGTCCTCCTCTCCCCATCCAGCCAATGTCTCCCCGAGGCAGCCACTGTGCCCGTGTTAGACACACCTCCCACTGCAAATGCATAATTTTCTCATCTGGGTCATATGAATAATAATAGAGACAGGTCCTTTTTTCCTTTTTTTTTTCCTTTTTTTTTTTTTTTTTGTTGCTTTCAATCTGACGTTATTTCAGCATTAAATGGCTGAATTCACTGGAATCCACTGAAATTTGTAACTCCTTGCAAACCAAACCATAGCCCAGGGCTCTGCTGCAGCAGGTGTAGGAGCTGCCATTTGCCTCAGAGGTTCTGGGTTCCCCTTGGTTCAGACTCAAGCAACACTTCCTATAAATGCTATGAACAGAAGAAAATTCCCTTCTCATTCCAAGCTCATAAAACAAATTGCCTCCTCTTTTTGTAAAGTTTTCTTCCACAAACGATATATTTGACTATATTTTTATTTCCATGAGAAGGAAGGGGTATCCTCCACTTCTTTTTAGCTTGTCCTGAAATATTCATGACAAAGGAAGAAAACCTGTTAAAACAGAAAAGAGCAGGCTTTAAAGAACAAAAAAATTGTCAACACTTTTGCCTTCACAAGCCCAGAGAAAGAGCTGATACTTCACACTTTCATGGAAATGAAGATGTTAATGAGGAAACAGGGTAGGGAGTGAGAAAGGGAAACAAAGAATGTGGTTTCTGGGCCTTTGTTTTGTAAATATTTGGACTCGTGCAAATTTGTTAATTGAGGCAATTGATTTTTGCCTGAAAATGGTTGCAATGTCTAATTCATTAAAGCCTAAAATAACATCCTTTGGGCTAAACAGGGTCATTTCATTTGTAACCTTTTAGTGACATATTAACAATTTGGAAGCATTTCGGTGCATATCTTAAAAAGTGCCACATTAACAGGAATGAGCCTAGAGAAAGAAAAAAAAGGAAGTTGCAAACACACACACACACATGCAAGAGCACACACACACACACACACACACACGCACACACGCACACACGCACAGAGAGAGGGAACACATGGCCTCCAGCCCCTGTCCTTCCTCTTCTGCAGCATTTTAAGGTCTGTGTTTAATATTGCCAAGCCTACTTGAGTGATAAATGCAACTGTATAAAAATTACTTATTACAAGCTGTCATGTTGCCTCACTCACATCACAGGGCTAGAGGCACTGTACATAAAGCTCGAATCTCCACCTTGACAGCATCGGCAGCGCTTTAAAATAAAATGCTTTCAGTCATGAATACAAAACATAATTTACCTTTTCATAATACTTCAGTTTGGAAACCCTTTGGAAAGCTCATGTTACCGTCAAACCTTTACCTGAGCTGTGCCAGCACCCAGTTAATTCCGAGTTGTCAATTTACTTCAGCACTGCTTTCCATCACTTAGCCTTTGAAGAAACATTAAGCTGTTCAAATTGCCATCCCCTTAATTTTTTTTTTAAGTTATATTTATCCTCAGTTCTTTGGCGGTGAGTAGCTGACACAATAGGATTATTCCAAGCATTAAATTACAATTTGGGAGAGTGCCTGCTTGCTATGTTTCTTTTTCAGAGCACCCCTCACTTGCTGTGTGTTCACAGAGCCAAAAAATATTCCTGACTCTCATCCCCTGCTTTCCCCCCACCTTTTCCATGGAGTCTGGTTACACAATTCCCCTTGAATCGCTCCTCCCTTCCAACGTCTGGCCGAGATCAGAGGTTTAATTCCTTGCTGCAGCAGCCCAGCCACCCCTTTGCTCCTGCATTAATACTGTACTGATGCTTAAACATAAAAGCTCACTGTAAGCTGTGAATGTCAGTGAGATGGAAATTGGAAGTGAAGGTTCCAGGGAGACCGGCCGGGTAAGAAGTGATGCGTTGTGACTGTTTTTATAGTTGGTCATGATGCATACAGTATGTGAAGTTCCCATCTGTACTGGTGTCTGCCCACCAGCCACCCTGCCACATTCGCAAAAGTGGCTCCAGCGCCGAGCGCAATCGGAACAGAACTGCAGATGCCTCCCTTTAGCCCAAATTTCTTCTGACAATGTTCACATCCAGTTAGGGCCCAAAGTGCTTGTACTTGTCAGGAGGGATAAGGAGTGAGGGAAGTAGTCCCTTTTCAAAAGAGAAACAGAATCGCCAAAGGAAATATTTTCTCATCTTCCCCCCTCCTCTCCCTCTTCGGCTGCCCCCGCCTCTGCAACTCCCTGTCCTCCCCCTCCCTCCTCCAGAGATGCATGTCCAAAAAAAGAAAAGATAAAAAAAGGGGAAAAAATAATTAGATTGGCATCTCTGATACAGCTCTACAGAAATTATCTTCTTCTTTTTTTTTCTTTTATTTTTTGTCCAGCAATTGGTGGAGGAAGGAAATGCAACTGGGAGAGAGTCAGGGAGGGAAGATTTTGGATTTGACAGGGCTGACTGCAACAGCCCACAGGAGACATATCGTGCCCACGAGCTCTGGGATTCAGCTACAGGGGAATTTGCTGTCCCTAATGGGTTGCTTAGCTGGGTGACAGGCATGGGTGCATTTCCTATGCTATTTGAAGATATTTTGATTCCACACATACAGATACCACTTGCTAGAATCAAAATCTCTTTCCCTTCATATTCTTATATTTCTATTTTTTTATTTTCTTGATTTTAATTGATTAATGGATCATTTAGTGAATAAAGGCAATGATAGTTTTGATTATGACATAGAGTCAGAACTCAAAGATTTTTTGGTTCTGATAGCTGATGACAAGTCCATGATCTTCAATTTGCTCTGGCCACAGGTCAGTTTCCACAACTGTAGAGCAGAGCAATAATGCACAACTGTGTCTGTAAAGGGTTCTGAGGATGGGTTCCTCATCTTTATTGGAGGCTTTTCTGCTGACTGATGGGTTACAGATCAGAGCAGGTTTCAGTAGATAAAGCTGTATTAGTGCAAATGATCATAGAAAAACAAAATTGTTTGGGTTGGAAGGGACCTCTAAAATCTTGTTCCAACCCCTTCCTTGGGCAGATACACCTTCCAACAGACCAGGCTGCTCCAAGCCCAGGCCAGCCTGGCCTTGAACACTTCCAGGGATGGGGAAGGTGCAACTGGGCGACCTGTGCCTCACGTTTGCTGAGTAAAGTTATTTCTAGTATCTATCTAAGTTTGTTCTTTTTTAGTTTAAAGCCATTCCCTCTTGTTCTGTCACTCCAGGCCTTGTCCGAAGTCTCCGTCCAGCCCTCTTGTAGCCTGTTTAGGCATTGAAGGTTGTAAGACATTAATAAGTATTTCTAATCAAGCGAATGTTGACAGTTGTGACATTCCACTGTACTCATCCTGCAAAGTTCCCTGACCCCATCCCAGTGCTGGTACCTGGGCAAACATCATGCAAAAAGAGCTTCACCCACTAAATCCAGAGGGCTTGCAGAGATCCTTTCCAACCTGTTCCTACTTCAGTGGAAAAAGGATATTAAGCAGAAATTTCCTGTTTTCATTAGCTCAAAGATTATTTGACAAATCCTCTCAATTTAGCATCTAAATAAATGACCTTACTATATAAAAAAAAAAAATAAAAATCTTCTTTTAATTTGGACTACAAATGTGTATGGCATACTCTCCAGCTATCTTCCCATATCTTTTAAAATCAATAAGAATTCAATATCATTAAATATTACATTTACAATATGTATTACATATACTGTCTATAGAATAGAAAGTCAACAGAAATTAACTATTAATAAGTAGATCCCTAAAAAAATTATCCTTATATGTTTAAACACAGTAGTAAATTTGGATTTTTTCCATAGTTTGGTTTTGAGCAGAGCTTGAAATTTGGGGAAACCTAGGCATCCAAGCACCTTAAGTATTTTCCCACTATGTAAATAATGCTTTCATTTCTGGTAGGTATATTCAGCAAACTGGCTGAATTGAGATTAAAAGAGCAACAAAGCCAAGAGCATTGTGGTTTTGATATTGGATTACAGCATCACATCAGAAAAAAATCAAATTTTATAGGAACCTTGGGCTGAATCCAGGCTGATTAGCTGAAGTCATGATGATTTCCATGTTATTTTGCCCAGGGTAGGTGCAGTTTAGCCTCTGGAACCACTGACATGTGGGACAGCAAGAACACATTTATGGACACTGCATGTTCTGAAAAGACTTTTGAGTAAAACAGGCTCAGCTTGACTTTCATTCACTGCCAGTTCCTGAGGACTCAGTTGTGTTTTCCTGGTTCTTTGGGAAGAATTGCAGTTGCACAAGGCAGCTGAGTGATTACACCCAGCCTGTTGGCACAGTGCAGGAACCTGACTGTAAACCTGGAAAATGGCCAGAGGGAATGAAAACAGGGAGGAGTTCCTCCCAACCACCCCAAGCAACCCAAAACTATCCCAAACAACCCAAATCCCAAGCAATCCAAGGCAATCTTAAGATCTGGAAGATAGTTATGGAAACATTGGCTTCCCAGGTAGTCCTGAAGCCGTGGATTTTGCTCCTGGAATGGCTGAATGTGCTTTTCCTACACGTTCTCTCCACCTCATGTTGGATCTGACCCATGTAGTTGTTTCACAGTTCTAGGGAGGAGACAGAAAAGGTCAGGAAAGACAGAAAACAGAAATCTATGAATCCATATTTAATTTCAAGTGTGCAGGGATGCTCAGCACAGACTTTCATCCCACTTTTCAGAGCAACAATCTGGGGGGAGATGTACAGCTAATTTATCCCCATGGGACTCAAAGGAAAATGACACTGGAGAACAGACAATGTGTGAACTGGCATCACACAAACAAACAAATAAACTAAAAACAAAAGGAGGGGAAAAAAGTTTAATGGGGTTAGAGTAAGAGATTTTACCTTCAGTCTTAACAATGAACTAACAAGGGTTGAGTCATCTGATTGCAAAACCAGCCCAAGCAAATCCATACCACCCTCACAAAACTATCACCATATGTGTTCCCCTCATTGGGAGAACACTCATTATGATGCTGGAATTCCATAGGTGGAATTCCACTCCATGCAGTGGAGCTGGTGCAGTCAGCTCAGTCATTGGCATTTGGAAGAGCTTTAATCAGCAATTTTCCTCTTCATCTGTGGTTCACTGAAGGAAAGGAATGATGGCAAGTTGAACTGGACATGATCACATGGGAGTTCTCTGAGGTCTTACCTACAACCTTAGTTTCCAAAACATGAATACTCCAGACCAGACCACTGCTCCTTAGACATAAATAAAGTTTTTTGTAAAGGGAGATCTTGTGTTGAGCTATTGAATTATAAGTCAAATGGCTCCTTCCTAGACTCCCTCTGCAATCTCAGGGAAGTAATTTCAGTCCAGTTATCTTCAAGTTTGATATGCATTCTAAAATTATTTATTGAACTTCATTCTATGGACATGGAGAAGGCAGGAACTGTGGGGTGGTTCCTCAGTTTTCCTGTGCTTGCAGGTGAAACAAGGCCAGGATGTTTTCCCTGGTTCTGATGCCACTTTCCATGATCCAGCCATCCATAACTAAATCTTTTTACTGTCTAAAAAGGAGAGAATGCACCCAAACTGCCTCTTAGAGTGTTATAAGCCAGTTTCTGGATAACAGCAAGGGTTTCTTTGGGACAGAGAGGGATGCCTTGGGCTAAATACAATACAAGTCACTGGCCATTATAATAGCAAAAAAAGAGAAAAATTAATAAGCCCCTATTGTAAATGACTGGACATCAAAACAGGTAATTGAAAAGGTTTCCAGACCCTTGAGCAGTGAAATTTTACATTAGAACTATACAAAAGCTCTTCTTACAGCACACAGTCAAGTGGTGCTTTGTTTCTTTAAATTTTACTGGGAATTTTTAGGAGGAAATTAGAAGCTGATAACTACTAGGGAATTTTAAGAGGAAGAAAAATGAAAGCTATGTTTGCACAGGTTTGTGCAGTTGGAAATAGCTGAGTTTCACATGCCTCTGGCTCTTCTGTTGGATTCCAGCTACTGCAGTTTAGTACTTTGTCTTTCGGTTTAACTGGAGATGTAGGAACTTTTCCACTGACTGCACAAAAGGAAAATACAGACCCTTCTTGTGACACAATCCTATTCTTTACTGGTTTTTAATTTCTTCCAATGACATCCCCATTGCTTTGGTGGGCCTGTTCAGGGAGGAATAGTCCTCTGTTTTCTTGGTAGGCAGAGCTGGGATTGTGTGTGACACATGAGCAGAAGAGGGCAGAAAAAAAGATGAAATGTGTGAAATTGCCTCCCAGTCCTGGCCTGGAGGGACTGTCCATAGACTGGAAAAGTCCGCACACAAAAGATTTATTCATCTTCCCTGTGCACTCTATGAGCACTGTCACCAGGAGTGCCAGTCTGCCCCAGCTGAGTGATGTGCCTTTTATCTGCTTGGAATTGAGGCTAGCATGTCATTTTGTGTAGCCTAGGACAGCAAATATACATCTGGTGAAAACTGTTCAACTTCTTACCCATCCCTGGAAGTATCCTCAAGGCCAGGTTGGACACGACTTGGAACAACTTGGTATCTGGAAAGTGCCCATGGGAGTAGGTTGGAATAAGATGAGCTTTAAGGTCCCTTCCACCCCAACCATTCTATGATTCTATATTCTGGGACAGATTTAAGCCAGAAACCTAAAGTTAAGAACTTGCTACTTCATGATAAATTCCCTTGAAGTCAAACAAGATCCTTACAACTCTTTGGTACTTTTTCTTCTTTTAGAATTATGTACTATTGTTATTCTGTATGAATATAGGTTTATTCAGGATCTCTGATATTAATCTATCAATCAGTCTTGTCATACTGTGTTGTTTTTCAGATCAAGGCTACAAGTGAGAGCTTTTCCATTGACTGCACAAAAGGAAGTGCTGAACCTCTTTATGACACAATCCTTTCTTCCTCTTTCTTAACTTTTTTTTTGACGGGAAAAATCCCTTTGTGAGTGATATCTCTTGCTTAGCCCTGTCTTTGAATCAGATTACTTCTTTGACTGGCTGTAGTGGCTGGCAGCATCAGCCATTTCAGATGAAGCCCTGGCTGGTTCTTCTCTGGCAATGAAGGCTCAGAGTATAAAATTAAAGACTTTGAACTCAGTCTGACTATTCTCTTTTGCTTTGCCTTTCTCTTAAAAGTGAATTAGAACAGGTTTCTTTATGCACAAGTATCTTTAAAACATTTCTTCACCACTACACAACACTGCTGCTCATCAGAGACAGCCCAGTCTTTAGGTAGCTGTTGTTAAGTGGGATAACTGGTAGGAAAAAATAATCTCATTATAATACAGCAAATAGTAATTTTTAAAAAATATATCTGTTTCTCAAAATAATGAAGGAGAAAATGGCGGTGAAACCCTAGCAGAGGTTGCTTCTTCATCTCTGGAAGTATCCAAGGCCAGGTTCAACAAGGCTTGCAGCAACCTGGGATAGAGGAAAGTGTCCCAGCCCATGGCAGATGGGTGTTGGAAAAAAGAACTTTTAGGTCCCTTCCAACCCAAATCATTCTGTGATTTTAAGATAATTTGCAGCAGGTTTTGTTTTGTTTTCAAAACATTTCATGGACATTGAAATTATAAACTAAACTGCTTAAAACACATGGTTGTGAAAGATACTCTTGCCCTGACAGCAGATGAGGTGTATTTCTGCATTTTGGAACAGCAAACCAAGGAAAGATTTTACACAAACTTCTGCTAATTTCCTGCTTCAGGAGTTGAATTTAAGGAATTCAAAAGAATTATTCTACCTTTGTGAAACCTTTGTCTGAGCAATGGACAAGTTTCAGTCACTGGTAGAATCTCAAGATCCTCTTTGCTGTATTTGTTGGTATGACAGCATGATTGAAGGCAAGGATGACACACTTTTAATGCATTTTAGTTTCTTAAAGATCATCAAATTCACATATATTTGCTAGTTGGAAATGCAGGTTCATTAACTGAGCCCCAGCTGGTCACCTCTTACCACAATTGGGGGTGAATATCTCTAGGACAACACAGAAATTGGGTGCATACAGAGAGCACAAAATACCCCTCCAGCCTCCAGTGAGTTCTGGATTTGGGCTGAACCAGGTTTGGAACTTTATTTTTAATAGCTATCCATGAATTTCTCTTCCAGGAACTTCTTTAGTCAATGCCTGTAGGCTTTTAGGATCCAAAGCTCTCTGCAGCAAAACTAAAGTATTCACTACTCAATTATATTTTGTGTGAAGAATCACCTCTGGTAGAAAAGCTGCGCTGGTAAATTATGTGGTGAGTGGTTGGGAGTGCTTCTTTGTATACACAGAGAAATTTAATTCTCCGCTGACTCTCTGTTGATTTTTAGAGGACCATCACTTCCTCTCCATGGATGGATCAATGACAGCCATGTCCCTTCCTCTGTCCCTCCCAGTTTCAATGCACAGAAAAAATGAGGTGAAATGTGGTGGATAGATTGATTCAGACTCTGGATGTCTACCTGGATAATCTTGCTTGAATTTTTAATTTATCTGTGTTGCTCTCAAGAAACATGAGTTCACATTTAGGTCTCCTCCTTCATAAAAAAGAGAAAGATACTTGTCGGGTGTCTGTGGTCAAACTTGTTTCATGCAAGGAAGACCTTTATCTTTCTTTTGACTATAAGCAGCTTTGAATGGGCTGCATTCCCCAGATCCTAAAATGGATTTGGAGCTGACATTCTTATCATCCATGCATCTTTAAATCAGTTTCTCCAGAAGTCACCTTGCAGATTGAGGTGCCTACATTTCCTGTGCAGCAACAGTTAATTCTGCTTGACTTCAGAAAACCTGGGAAAAGTTAAGGGCCTTAGGCAGGTACCCACTTAGTGGTAAAAGATCTGAGCCAGCTGAGGGAAGCGTCTGGCATGAAAAATCCTCTGCGCCTTGGTTTTAGGGAATTCAGAGAGAGATGCATCCAAGGCAAGACTCTTTCTTTTGTGCATAGGTCTCTCAGTCAAACTTTTGTGTTTGGTAGGGAGAGCAGTGTTTTCACACCTGCCAGGAGAGGTGCTGCCAACACTCATCTTTTACATAATGGTCCCGTGGTTAAACCATTGTCCTGGGAATCTCAGAATTGGGGTAGCAGGGCAGTTCCAGCCTGAGAAAAGCCTAAATCTGCTCTTCCCATAGCCCTGCAGCAGGCTTTGACCAGATATATATAAAACCATGAAGAGTGGAGAGAAGGAATCTCTCCCCTTTCTGTGCAACACAGGCCGTGGATAACCACGTGCAGAGCCACAAGTGAGGCAGACCTGAAGAGACACATATCGTGGTTTATTGGGTGGGAGCCTGTGCCAGGAAGGGGCAATGATGGATTCTGGACTCTATTTTTCCTCACTTTTTTATGTAGCTAGTATTCAGCAAAATTTTGCTGAATGGCTGAGATAATCCAAGATGTTCTTTAGTGCTGGAACTTCCTTTAAGGAAAGTACCTGGGATAAGGTGTTCTGGCTGTTCAGAGCAAGGAGATAATCTGGGAGTTGATATTTAGCCACCTATTCATAGCATGCAGCAGAGTGGTTAAAAAATGGTTCAAACGTAGAGTAAATCTACATTCAGGATTGCAGGTATTTCTCTGGCAGGATGAGGAAGTCTCGTGCACTCCTTAGAGCATCAAAAGGAACCTGAAATGGCACAAAGATGGGGTCTGTCAAACCTTCCTTCAGGTGTAAATCTCTCTCTTTGCAGGGAAGCCAAAGGTGAACAGAAAAAATTCAGTATCTGTATTCACTCAGCACACACACAAATGTTAGATATTAATTGCCTATATGCAATTTTTCAGTGCAGAACAGAATTTGCACTCAATTTTGAATAATTGAGATAAAATAAAATATTGATTAATGTTTAGCTTACTGAGCAGCATCTGTCCTTAAAGCATGGAATCTTTGGAAGAAGAATGGGCAGTCAGGGAATTAAAGCTTCCAGGAGGCAACGTGCATGACAAGGGAAGAAGGTGAATCTGCACAGGTGGCAAAGTCCTGCATGTCTTAGCTTTGCAATGCTTCACTCCAGTGGCTTTTCTAATGCTCTTTTAATGTTTGTATTCAAGCCTGGATGGGCACTTATGCATGTGCATGTGGGATAGAACAGCGTAGGCATAAATCAGTTTCTTTTCCTTGCAGACCATAAAAAACCTCTGTAAACACACAAGACTCTTGCAAAGCCTCAGAATTTGTGTTCCAGAAATATCCTGGGACATATTCCCAACAATAATTTTCTACAGGTATTCAGATGGATTGCTCTAAAGTGCATATGTGGGAAATGTCATGTGCTCCTGACAGGTATAAATAATTTTTTTGTAGCTTTTATATCAGAAAAGTTTTGTTGTATGTGGACATAAAATCGTTGCCTTTCCCAAACCTCCATTTCTTGAAGCATACAGGGTGATAAAACCATATATATATTTTTTTTTTCTTTTCCAGCAGAGTTCCCTTGAACTTCAACCAAAAAGAAGAATCACTCACTGTGAGTTTCTGCTTTTCATTTGGTAAATAATCTATATTGAAAAGAAATCTGAAAAGCAGAAGAAATTGGAAAATTTTGGCAGATATTGCACAAAATCAGAAGCTTTAAAAGTTTGAACATGAAAACAATTTATTTAATTACAAAGGAATCATGTGGTTATTAGAAAAGTCCTATTAAAATTGAGGATGAGCTTTTTAATCAACACTTTGACACAACATAAAGAATACCTATAAAATTAACAGCAATTCAGTAACACATGAAACTAACTTGTTCCTTCATATCACCTGGCACCATGTTCACAACTGTGTCTCTCCATGGTCTGCCATAACTGAGGACAACAAATGCAGGAAGAAAATGGAATGGAAAATAGATTTCAAAGTGCAGTAGATCACATTTACAAAATCATCTACTGCTTTTTTCAGTGTGATATTTTACATGTAGTTGTGAAATTTTAAGGGAAATTTGATTGAAAACTAGTGGGAAAAAACTTCCTGACATTTAGTTTGTTTAAGCTGCAACTAGATAATTTAAGGTTGATCTATTTTTAATTGATACATTATTATTATTATTATTATTATTATTATTATTATTATTATTATTATTATTATTATTATTATTAATAATAATAATAATAATAATAAAAATAAAAAATAAAAATAAAAATAAAAATAAAAATATGGTTTTAAATTCCTTTTTTTTAAAAGGGTATCAATGGTGTCATGAAATATTCTTATGAAAAAGATGCTTAAATCAATGGAAATTTCACAGACTCACAGACTGGAAGTCCCTTTTGAAGATCTCTAAGCCTCATGATCAAGTAGAGCCACTCAGAGCTCTACCAAGGACCACGTGTAGATAGTTTTGTAATATCTCTAAGGAGAGATATTCTACAAGTTCCAATTCTGGGCAACTTGTCTTTGCTTTAACAATTTTTTCCACTGTAACCATACTGTTTACCATGACAGACTAAAAAGTAACTAAAACAGCTGTAGCAGAAAAATTTGTGCATAAAGTACTAAAATAAAATAGAATGAAAAATCCTTTACCTAACACAGCTACTCCTTGTGGAGATGGGATGGTTCAATTTATATTAGATAAAGAATTTTTTCATTAATATAGAACATGTCTCTTTTAAAAAGTTTGTCAGTACAGTCACGCTATTTTAATTGTGCTAAAGGCAGGGGCTGCCACAATTCAAATCATAAAATCACAGAATGGTTTGGGTTGGAAGAGACCTTAAAAGTTATCTCATTCCACCCCCTGCCATGGACAGGGACACCTTCCACTATCCCAGGTGGGGATACAGAACCTCTTTGGTGGCACAAAGCTCACAGCATCAGGCCAAGGCAGAGGATGGAGTTCCTCTGGTTATGTCACACACTCAAGGGGATTTAGCAGCAGCAGAGAGACAGAGCTGCTCTATTCTCAGTGCTGCCAGGACAGGTGACACAGCCCCTGAAATGCTGTCATTTCTGGCATCACCCAGCTCCCAGGCACAGACAGAGAAGAGGCAAGGAATTAAAAGGCAGGAAAAGGGATATTCCTTTCTGCAGGAGCCCTGCAGCCCTCTCCTGCCCCAGCCAAGGCTGAGAACATGCTGTGAAGGGTTATCCCCTGCCCCATGGGTTTGTCTGTCTGGAGCCAAACTCACACTGTGTGTGGAAGGGAACCTGGGCAGTGTGGAGTTGGAAGAACCCACAGGCAGGTGGAAAGGGAACCTCCTTCCTCCTGGGGATTGGGCTCTAACCTCCTGGGGTTTTGGCTATTTCTCAAGACATCTCATTATTTTCCCCCTTGTGAATATGAAGCAACAAGAGAAACATTGAATCAATCAAAGAATTATAGAATAGTTTGGGTTGGAAGAGACCTTAAAGCTCATCTCAATCCACCCCCTGCCATGGGCAAGGACACCTTCCACTGTCCCAGGTTGCTCCAAGCCCCATCCAACCAAGCCTTGGACCCTTCCAGAGATGGGGCAGCCACAGCTTCTCTGGGCAACCTCTGCCAGGGTCTCACCATCTTTGGAGGCAAAAATTCTTCTAAACCAGCTGTAATTCCTGTGCCATGTCTGCCAGCATATTGTCCAATACTTAAAATTGTGTGGTTAAAGTCAGTCAGTATAACTCCATATAATCTCCTTCCCTCTTTTTTTCTCATCTGAGTTTCAAATTCACATAGGATCTGTTTTTATACCAGTTTCATAAAAGTGATTCTTGTTCTTCAACATAGATTCAAACTATAGGATAAATATAAAACCAGATCTGGAATGCCCTGTGTAGAAGACTCAACTCCTTACCAACCCAATCCTGGGCAATTTGTTTCCTGAGAAAAGAAGTCTTTTGGCTGAAGAGAAAGTCTTCAATGAACATTTTTTTACCATTTGAAGCATTAGAAAAAGCTATCACTGTCTGCTGCCTTGAAAACAAACTGACTGTAATAAATGGATATATTGTCCTGGAAATGAAGCCACCATTCACTGTCCTGAAATTAGGAAAACTAGAATTTCCTGGTTCCAGGAAATGGAAAAAACCAGCTGGTTTGGCATTGCTTTTGTAATATTGGCAAGCCTGTTCTGCAAGTTGTTCCCACTCACCATCCATGAACATCTAAGTGAAACTGCAAACCATCTGTCTCTGGGGTGACTCTGAAAACATCTCTTTAGTGATAGGAACCATTAGTCATTCCAGCAGTCCTTGAGATAGATGCTCTCTCTGGATGCAAGTTTTCTTCAGTCATAGAATCACAGAATTCCAGAATGGTTTGGATTTGAAAGGACCTTAAAGCTCATTTCATTCCATTCCCCTGCCATGGGCAGGGACACCTTCCACCAGACCAGGCTGCTCCAAGCCCAGTCCAACCTGGCCTTGAGAACTTCTAGAGATGGGACAGCCGTAGTTGTAGAATGTACAGAATAGAAATTGTCTATTTTACTGTCACAGATATTTTAAATTTGAAGGGAGGAGACGATCCTGAAAATTCCTCCTTAAGCAGTTTCCTTGTGTCCTGAAGCACGTCACTCTGCTTTCTGATCCCACATGACACCTGCATTTGGTAAATCAGAAAGTTCTCGACACAAATTTGTCCATCATTCTCTGTCAAAATTGTCAGACTTCATTGTTTAAACTCCCATGGAAGAGTCTTAGTAAGAAACAAGCTTGATAGCCATGGGTTTCTGTGTTTATTGGAACAAATTTCAGTTATCTTTAATAGAGTGAATAGGCTACAAAGAACTGCCCATTGTGGGCCCTCACATTAACATAACAACTCTTTTTCCAGGACTGTCTGGGCTGTGAATAGTTTTGCACAAGTACGAACAGATGCCATGATGAGAATTGGACTTTAGAGAAACCAGAACACTAAGTTAATTTTTTAACAACTTTGTAAAGGAGATCACCTGGTTGTATGCTAGCCTCTGCTTGGGATTTTGTTTGGTGTTGCTGTTTTTCCTTCTTGCTTTTATTTAAATGAGACTTAGGCAATCAAGTCAATGTTTTTCACAGACCAAACATCTGAGAGATTTCTTCTTTGACGTCCTGGCACCAGTTGGTGGTGGAAACTTGGATCTTACCCCCCTCTCCCCCGTGCCACAAACCTGCAGATGCCAAACCTGGCATTTGCATCCACGACAAGTGTGCTGCCTTGCCAGCTTGTTTCACTGAAATTGGCTCCTGCTGGGAGGATCTGCTCACAGACTCGTCCTGCTGGCACCTGACCATTTTTGGGTACTATCTTTAACGTGGCACATCTGTTGTAGGCACACAAACTCTTCAGCTGGCTCAAAGCGCCACGTGACGGCCTGTTCTATTCCATGGAAGTCATCCAGCCTTGACACACTCTTGGGTACACAGCTCAGCAATTGCACAGTCTTGGTTACACTTGACAAGCCAGGCTGACATTAGCAATCTTGTCTCACTCCCCCCCTTTCCATGAGGAGTAATCACAGTTGCCTTCCTCATCCGTATGGCTAAAACACAAGGCTAAGTCATATGGTTGTCGAGCTGGAGACATATTGGGTCTGTTTGACAACTCCTTTTTTCAAGGCTCTCTAAATAGTGCAGAAAATTGTGCTGCAATTAATTTTGAAAACGCTAAGTGTTTATTAACTATGAAGGGTCTGAAGGGAAAGCAAAAATTAATGGTTGTCAGGATTTCTGCTATTATTTCCTCAAAAATGGAAACAAGAGTGGCTGTAAAAAATCTGGGAGAACCTCTTGTTTAACCTTTGATTTTACCAGATTTATATTATAAGAATTTGGGTATATTGACCAGTTTATATCCATTATTCTTTGGCAAGGGGTCTTGATGGCAAGGATTATAGATGTTGAAATGGCTCCAGCTTCTTTGACAAGACTCAGACTAGCCAGATCTAGAGAGAGCAATAATTATTCATGGATTTCAATCAGACCAAGGCCAAGAGATAAGATGAAGGAAACTGAGTTCATTAATGCTGCAAAAACCTCTATCCCTGTGGCACAGGAGCAACCAGAGAGCTGCTTAAACCACACTCTATATCTGTGTTCCATTGAGATCCCGCCCTACAAATATAAATGTTGATTATTTCAGTGCTTATTAATTATGTGAAGCCTGAAAGGGAAGAAATAAAACCCCAATGTAATATTAGAATCATAAAATGGTTTGGGTTGGAAGGGACCTGGAAGATCATCTTATTCCATCCCCCTCCATGGGCAGGGACACTTTCCATTGTCACAGAGCCCCATCCACCGAACCACCCTTCATCCAGGGATGGGGCAGCCACAGCTTCTCTGGGCACCCTGCGCCAGGGCTTCCCACACTCACAGCCAAGAAGCTTTCCTAATAATCAATCTAAACCTACTTTCTTTCAGTGTGAAGCCATACCCCCTTGTCCTGTCTCTCCAGGCCCTTGTGGAGAATCTCTTTCCACTTTTTCTGCAGGCCCCCTTCAGGTACAGGAAGGCCACAATTGTGTCACACCAAAGCCTTCTCTTCTCCAGGCTGAGTAATCCCAATTCTTTCTTCCTTTCCTCAGAGCAGAGGTTTTCTATCCCTCTAAATCAGCTTTGTGGCCTCCTCTGGACTCTCTCCAATAGGTCCATGTCCTTGCTGTCCTGGGAGGACATTATATTATAATAATATAATATGTTAGTATATGTTTTCTATATATATTAATATAAACTCATGTGTTTATACACATACACACATGCTAATATCTGTGCCCACTCTTCATTTCCTGTAAATCTACATAATTAAATGTCAGGTTACATACATGGTGTTTAGATGGTGATAAAACATTGTAAATAAAAAGTTATTGTATCATTCCTGTACCTCTCACAACTTCTTTCTACCCAGCCCTATAAAGCTTTCCTCTTCTCTGCCTTCATGGATTTATTCCAGGTCTCTAAATTCCTGTACTACTTCTTACTATTTATTACTTATTAAGAAATAATCTACGCATATAAAAATCTCTTCTCCCTTTTGTATGTGGATTTCCTCCTCTGTGCAAGCCCTTGGAAAGCAAAATTGAGTCCTGAAACAGTCCTAAACATGCCAAAATCTTTACAATCAATTATCCCTCAGCCCTGCAGGGGAAGAAAGGGGAGAGTCACAGGGTTGGTTTTTTCTTTTTTTCAGAGATTCTTTGCACTTGCTTCTAATCTATGAAGAATCCAGTCCATTAAATTTAAAAGTTGGGCTATTTTTATGCTGCAAAAAGCTGTCCTTGGCCCAGTTTTTCTTCTTCTGTCCTCTCTACCCAGTATAAAAAAGCAATCATGCCATGTGTTTCCAGTGCAAGGACATCGGAAAAAATGCATTACAAAAATTAATCCTGATTAATTTTTGCTTTTCTATTTCTTTGTTTACTTTTTCTTAGATATTCACATGGCATATTTATATCATCTAGAAGGAATGTGACAGGAGGTGAAATACTGGATTATATTTTCTGAGAACTAGGAGAAAAGGTAGAATATCCATTGCTGGGGAGTTCTGAATGCAGATTAGATAAGTAGCTTTCAAAAGGGTTTGGATTTAGCTAATCTTGCATCTTGGTCTCCTATTAAGGAGTAAAGTAGAGGATTTCATGCAGTCCTGTTCAGCTTAACTTCCTAATGATTCCACTCCTACAGATAAAATGGTAGGGGATACAACATTGAATTTGATTTCCACTATAATTCCTTGCTTTAACGGGGATTTGCTTGTCCTGGTTTGTTTAATACAATCTGAAAAACACCTTGAAGAAAAATGTGACCATGTCTTCTCTCACCACATGTAGTAAAAATAGGTCTTGTATAAAATGTGTCTTAATAAACTGTGTTCAACCACCGTAATTTGTACCTTATATCTGTCATAAAAGAAAACCAAATCACTGGATTACATGCAAGGGAAAACAGTCTGAAACTATGATTCAAATATATGAGTCAAATCATATAATTTTATGGAAAGAATACTAAGATCAGAAGTCATTCAGATTCAGCCTCATGAACTCTGAAATGACACCTTCCTTTGCAAGATGTTATTGAGCTTGTTGTTTTCTCACCATGGTTTATACAGTCCACAGATTCACCTCACTCAGCCTGAAGCACTCACTCAAGATTTCTGTGGCCATAGGGACTGCTTCTGGAGTCAATACAAAGAAAGGGATAGGTGTATTCCTGGGATGGCTTAGATGTCAGGCAGGATGGCTGAGTCTTCTGAGATGCCTCTCTCTCTCTTTCTTCCCCTGCTGGATAATAACTCCACACCAGCTCAGGCACCTTAGGTCATACAGGAAAAATCTGGGCCTTGATTCCTGTGAAAGGAATGAGATTCAGATCTACAGGGCACTGTCTTGATGACACTGTGAAATATAATTCCGCCTCTATGTCCAGCTACGCTTGAGGCAGGGAAGACTTTGCAGGATGGAGTTTTCAAGGATTGCCCTCAGCTGTGTCACCATCCAGCTGTGGTGATGATATAGAAGGAAAGGGATATTGACAGCTTTGTGTGAGGAAACATGGCCTCAGAACATGGCCTCTGTGTCTCTCCTTAGTGCCTTTATCATGGCACTCCCCATCCTTCCCAGTCCGATGGCAAATGCTCCCAAACCACACATGAAATACCTTTGTGCACAAGCTGTGACACAGCATGGAAAGATCAAAGGCTGCTGTCTGACTGCTCATCTCTGCTACTGCTGAAAAAATTTCCAGGTGCAGAAAATATCCTTAACCCTTTCTTCAGCCTGGTTGTTCTTGCATTGCCTAAACCCAGAAATTCTGTGGGTTGTGTGTGAGAAAGATTCAGGGGAAATGGGTTAGTAGTCAATATATTTCTTTTATTAAAAAAAAAATGCTAAGGGAAGCAGTAAGAAACAAGAGGATAAATAGTGAATATCAGGCCAATCAACATCAAGCTTGCCTAATCAGACAATCACAGATCACAGCATTTGGGCCTTTAAAAATCATCTCCCAGCCACAGTGCCATGAGCAGGGACCCCTTCCACTAGACCAGGTTGTTCGAAGTGTTGATTTGGATTTATTATAAGGCACGAAGAGGAGTTTAAGTGCCTTGCTTTGCAATCTTTTCTGCATATCATAGTGTGTGTCAAAGGTATGTTGGGGCAGGAATGTGGTGGAACTGGAGAGAAGCAGCAGCATTGCAAAACATCTGTCAGCCCATTTCAGCCAAAATCTGACAGATGGGGTACAGATTGCAAGGAGGTTACAGACTTGGAGTTTTGTAAAATTGTGTGACCTGTCTGCAGAGTAGACTCAATGTAATCTGAGTCATTATTGATACCAGATAATCGTTAGAATAAAAAGAATCTCTGAATTTTACAACCATTCACAAGCCTGAATTGGAGCTTGCACCTTCTTGGACATGAGAAGAACCAGTAGAAAACACGAACCCATTTCTAGCATGGCTTCACTTGTCCCACTGATTAAAAAGAACTGATTTTGTTGCATTTTTTGAGGCATTTTTCGAGGAATTTTTCTCATGCCCCATTGATTTATTCTATGTCTTCCTTTGTCGGGACAGGAGTTGGACATCCTAGTTGGGCCTTTCTTCTCAGGATATTGTATGGTTCTTTGATTTCAGTAGAATTTTTTGTCTTCATTTGTCTTACAGGCAACTAAAATGACTGAAATGATAAGACTTGAAATACACCAAAGAAATTAATACTTTTAGACTAGAATTGTAAGATTGAAAGAGGGGAATACTGACAAAAAAAAAATATAAATAGAAGGGTAGAATGATTTGCCCAGTGTCACATAGGAAAACAGCAGTAGGGATTGGTAAAAAGAAATATTTTTCTCTCTAACCCAAGATAAGAGAGTTGAAATCACCCTTTCCATCAAATGCTAGAGCAGCATAAAGAAATTACATTGGACTGTAGGTCAGACCTTGAATTTGGGACAGAGGAACCTCTCCAAATGCAGACACCAAAAGGACAAAACCAGGTGCCAAATATTAAGTACAAAGAAATCTGATCTTAGGCTGATAACTTGAAATAGCAACCTGGAATTCTGAATGTCAGTGCTCTACAGAGTTTAACTGTGCTATAACTGTGTCTAAAGAACAGCTCTCCCCCCACCATCTATTCAAAATTATCTGCTTCTTTATCCTGTATTTGTGGATCTGGTTTTGTACTCACAGAAAGACGGCATGAGTCAATTGGTGAGGATTTTTCATTTCTGCTAAACCAGCATTTTCTTTTTCTTTAACACTAATAACTCAGGTCCTGTATCTCTCATTTCATAACCCAAAGGTATGGAAGCCCTACTTGCATTATGCTCTGTCAGCTGTGTTACAAAAATACAGATTTAAAGCTCTAGTTTTTCCTCTTCTGCATGTTTCCAATAATGTCTGTATAAGAACTGCTACAGGTGCCCTTCTATGTCTAAAAATCTCTCCTCAAGATATTATGTGTTCCTTCAAGAGCAGATAAGCTCAAGGAAAAAAGAAGATTGTGATAATAAAGAAGAAATGCTGCAGCTCTCAGTTTTCAGTGGTTCTGCGGGATCACAATCTGAAAAAGCAGCATTTGCTTTCCCTTTTCTTGAAACAGAGGTCATTGCTCCATCCCTCACACCTGCAGGAGGGCAGAAAAGGGATTAAGAGGAGTTGTCTTATCAGAGTTGTCAGGATGAAAGGGCAGGACAAGCAGTTGATTTTGCAAGTCCACTATTGCCCCATCTGACTGAGTTCTCCATGTGCTCACTGGACAAAGGGTTTTTCCTGGAGCTGTCTGATCCCACACAGGTCTACCACTGAAAAATAACAGGAAAAGACATTTTGGAAATAAAATGCAGACAGCAAGAGAAATCTTAGTTGGTCCAGTTTATGGCTTATTTCTTGTACTAGGGATGTAAAAGAAAACAAAAACAAAAACAAAAAAAAAAAAGAAGAATTATTTAATTTCATACTAATTCTTATCTAAAAGAAAGAAGGAAAATTATACCTTTCTCATATACCATAGTAATGCTTTGCTAGTTCTGTGCCTCCCCAGCATGTAGGGTTTCTTGTGTCCAAACATGTTTTTCCTTTCCTCTAATGGATATCCTCTTAGAAATGGGATTAAGGGCAAGGAAATCCAGTCATTATTTCTTGTATCCTCTGGCAACTCTACACACCAAAATTTTCTACTTGATGTTTGGAGAGGGAATCCTTCCCATCAGCAACCAACTCAGAATCACAGACTCACAGAATATCTTGGGTTATATCCAGAGAATTTCTGTAAAATATCTGTAAGGATCATGGAAGAGCAACTCCTGGCCCTGCACAGGAGCACAACAAACATCCCTTCAAAATACACCAACAAGGGCCATCATGAGTCACTTCTTTCTCTTCCTAACCATCCTAACACATCTTCCCTAGGGTAATAATCACAGTTATTTCACATCTGTAAATTAAGTCAGAAAAAACCCGTCCACTTTAATAAAATATTCTTTTGTATCTGGAAGCAAGACAAAGGTGTCTACACCACATATGTTGCCAGCTGTTTTTTTGGCTATAAAAGGTCTCAGTAGTTGATGGTCATAACTTGGGAGCTGATGAGGATAAAGAAAGTTGAAGGAATGTCTATGATTTGTGGTGGAGAACGAGGGAATACAGGAAAAAAAAAAAAACACTTGGAGAATTTAATTAGAAAGCAAGAGTGCAATGTTGTTAAAGCTCATGCAGACTGTTGAACTGTCTGCTGAAAACCAATAGATGCTCCAGCATGGAATTCCATTTCCCTGACTTGGACAAAACCATTCAGGGCATAGGACAAGAGAGACTCTTCCACTGACCTTTGGACAAGAAGAATTTGCCCTCCCTCTGCAGTATCTCCTGCCTCTGTGCTCAAATGTCTTGGAGGAGAGCAGCTCAATATTTGGTAGCCCAAATATTTCTGGGTTTTTACTGAGATAGTTAATTCTCCAAGTAACATTTGCCATGAACAGCAATCTTTGTGCATTTCACTGACTTTTCTCAGATTAACCCTATCCACCACTTGCCCCCTGAAGTCAATATAAGATGACATCTCCTGAAAATATATAGTAATTATAGAGTCTTTGATTTGACACTTTTGAGGGAAAAAAAAATTGTAAATAAAAATAGTTTCTCTTACTACCATAGGTGTCTTTGAAACATAAATTAGAATTTCTTGTCCTAATTTACCATTGACAAGTCTTAGAGGCAGAGTTAAGACAAAATTCTTGAGCCAGCAAACTTGCTTCTACAAGTACAAAGGAATTTAAAGAGTGGCCTGGGGTAGAAATGGATGTAGCTGTCAGTCGCATGAAAGAATTTAGAAACAGAATGCAATGCTTTGTCAAATGGTGGGATTCAAATGTAGCAGCATGTCATTGACCCTGGTGCTCAGCAACACATATTTCAAATCCCTGAAGATTAATAGGGAAGATGGTTACAGCTCTCACAACAGCTGCTGGAAAGTGTCCCTATCTCACGTTTTAATTACATGTATTTATACAGTAAAAAAAAAAAAAAAAAAGTCCTAAATGCAATATAGCCTGTAGTATGCAACAATTTTGAACATTTATGAGATTCAGGCAATTAAGAGTCTAAACATTCAAATGTTTCCAGATGGCACACCGATTAACAATTGTGTGAATTTAATATTTGTTTAAAAGCGCTGCTCTGTAAAATATTTCTTAATAGTATATGAATGCATTGCAATGAATCCAGGCACAACTTTTCTTCCAGCACAACTTGACTCATTGCCTGAAGAACTGGAAATCTCATTAGCTGATTATATAGACCAAAAGCAGTAGCAGAGCAGTAGTAAGAGATAAAAAAGATAAAAAAGAAAATAATCTATTTCTTAACTTATGAAGGATTTTTCTCTTTATATGCAGGTCCTAGTCACAGTTTTCATGCAAGTCACTTACAATAGCAGTCCCTCAGTTCTTGTAAGTGACCCTACTTAGTGAGGAAATTTCCTTGGGGTTATCAGCATTCTGGATGTTGGCATCATTTGTAGGAATCCTTGGACTCAATGTCTTAGAGGTCTTTTCCAACCTCAATGATTCTAAGATTCCATGATCTACAGAACAGTTTGTTTTTAAGGAACGCACTTAAACTTCAGTTTTTTCAATGGGCTTAAGCTACTTAAATTCCTAAAATAATCTGTCCTTGGTATTTCCAAACCTTCCCTGTTTGTAGGTTTTTTAATTTTGAAAATTTGAATCAATGCAACCCTTCACCCTCCACCAGAAGATGTATTTTTGTAGGTGAAATTTATTCTACAGGGGAAAGGTCTTGTGGTGATGCTGGCAATCAGGATCAGAGCATGCTTTTGCTTTGAAGGGACCTTAAAGATCTCCTTGTACCAACGCCCTGGCATAGGCAGGGACACCTTCCACCAGACCAGGCTGCCCCAAGGCCATCCAAACACTTCCAGGGATGGGGCAGCCAGAGCTTCTCTAGGTATAGCCATACATCCAGAACTTCCAGAGGTTTCTGTAGAAGTTTATGGTCTAGTTATTTTATGTATTTGGACCTCATACTAGAGCCAAAATTAAAAGAAACAGCCTGAAAAGGCAATATCAGAAGACTTATAAACCTTCTATTCTGAAACCCAGAAAAGTAAAAACCTAGAAGTATCTGTAATCTGCAAAAATATGGCTTCTCCACATTCAGGAGAAACCATCCTTCATTTTGTGCAATACTTGTAATACAGACAGGTCACAGAAACAAGATCTATCTCACCTGCCATCTGAGCTCTGGAAGCTCTGCATCCAGGACTGAGTGGTGCAGTAACTTCCTTTAATTGTTGATGCAGAAAAAAATCATGCCTGCCATGTCAGACTCTTTTCCTAACTTTTAGACCCCAGAAGGAGATGAACAGCTCTCTGAAAACAGCTCTTGCTCTCCCCTGTGTGTAAAAGGAGCCTGGTCTGACTACTCTGTGTGAAGGTGTCTAACTTTGCTTAAAGTACATAAATAAATCCCAATAATAATGGACAGAGTTGACTCTAAATTTCAAAATTAAAGTTATAAATTTAAAACAATGTCTTTTTGTGACTCAGGATCTAGGAAAAAACAATGGAAACATTTTGATAGAAATGATTTAGTTTTCATTCTTGACTTTAAATCTCAATGAAGATGTTTATATGGAATGTAGAAATCTGCTCCAATGTGAGATTTTTTTCTGAGGTACAGTTTTTTTCTTAGGTACAGTTAAAATTATCAGCTATGACTTTTCCTTTACCTTTTCTTGCTCTCTCTTCCTTCTTTTCCCTTGAGTTATTTGAGCAGGTTGCAAAGACGGTGGCACTCACATTGGAGCAGATTTCTGCATTCCATATAAACTTGGACTTTTGTAATCAAGCAAAGAAAGAACATTCATCTCTAAATCTGAAAAGGAAACATAATGAAACCCTAAAAATTAAAATAGCAAACTGAAATAGTATGAGATTGTTTTAATACATCCAGGAGAAACAATGGAAACTTACCCCCAGGCTGTGGTTCCTGAACACCTGTAAAGAAAATTTATGTAGCAAATTATGTGGTGAGTTGAGTGTGATTTTAAGGACTGCTCAGAAGCTAGAACAATCTCTCAGTTTGCTGCCATGTGGGAAAAATACACAATTTGAGAAAGTATGAGGGGCAGCCAAAGGAAGACAAACCATGATCACTCATTAAAAGAAATAGCACTGTGTTTTCCTTTTGTGAAACAGGACAGACTTGAGAGTAGCTAATTGATTTAGAGCACAGAGCCTGGACATTACTCTTGGATTTCCAATTTACCTGACACCTTGGATAAGTCACTTGGTTTTCCTGATTTGTTTTTCCCACTGTGTTGATTGCTTGGGTTGTAAACACAATGGATGAAGATGAGATTTTCTCTTTCTGTGTCTTTGGCCACAGCCTTGCACAATGATGCAACTGGTGAAAATGCCTGACATACCTGTAATTCCATTTAGTCAGCCCTGTTTGGTGACAGAATTGACCTCTTGAAAATTGATTTGCTTTCCCCTTGACTGGAATTGCAGACTTAAATGAAATTTAAAAAAAAGAAAAAAAATTAACTCCATTGGTCATTGCATCATTGTGTTGAGATAGTATTAAATGAGGGAAGAATTTTTACCTGCTTTTTTATTTTTCCACAAATGGTGCATGAGCTTTCACCTTCTATTTTTCAAAATCTCACTGGGTACTGATTATGTTTCTGTCATTGTTATGACAGCAGTGAGAAGAGTTTTTTATCAGCAGAAGTCATGAAGACAAAATTTAAAGACAGTTTTAACTTGTTCAAAATAAGTGGTGAAGGACAAAGGGGCGAATAAACAAGATGTTCTTCTCACCCTCAGAAGAAGATGTGACTGGTCCACTGGACAGTGGAAAACCTGTTCTGAGTGCAGGCTCCCATTTAATCATCATGGCTTCATTGGATCCTGATAAAATACTTTGTCTTTTACAAAAATCATATTAAGATTGTACCACTGAAAGAAGGACCACAATTATATCTATTGCTATGCAGCCAGACAGTACTGCTAATCTCAGGGAAAAAAAAAATTTACATAAAGTTATTTCCAGGAAGAAACAAACACTTTTTCAATGTAGCAATGTAATTAGCATAGGCTTCCATATCTGAATTCTAATGAATTCATTCCTATTTTTTAGTGTTTTATCACCACTCCCTCTTCCAGATCCTTCATGTGATATATTAGTCTGTTTGGATTTGATAGGCAATAAAAACAGACCAGTCAGTCTGTTAGTTCTATAACCCTCTTGCATTTAAGAAATAATATCAATAGCATCAAGACAGAGGGAGAAATCAATGTGTCAATTATTTATATAGAAAAAAGTCTACCTAGTAAAATGAAATTGCTTAGTTCCTAAAGGGCAGAGATGAACTTTTTTGGCTGCTTATGCAGAAATGTTATAAATATTTAAATGTAAATAATAAAATCTTTACATGCATAAATAAACATGAGACTGATATTACACACACTACAGCAGCAGAATATGACAACTGCTGCTTCTTCAGGAAAATGGATATTTCCTGTGACTGAATTGAGAATAAACTCAAAGCTAATAAGATACCTCACATACACTTTGAATCCACACTGCTCTCAAGCAAAAATTTCCTTGGGTTGGTCTTTTTGAGAAAAGGTCTGAAGACCTCTCCAGAACAAACATTTAGGATGAAACAAAACATGGATGGTGATTTCTTTAAACACAGGATGCCTGGGTCAGTGTGGACTTAGCTGAATGAATTTTAAGAGTTGGTGATATTAAAATTAACACCTATTTTTGTCCTTTGTTATGGTCCTTATGACTGCAAGAAGGAAGAGGTTGACCAGGCAGAAGGTCTGCTTGCCTTTCTGCTTTAAACCTTCATGAATCAGTTCAGGATCATCTCTGGGCTTGGACCAGACTCCTTCTGCTGGGCTGTATGAGGAACATCTCAGCAGAAGGAGTCTGGTCCAAGCCCATAAGCCAAATTTTAACAAGAGGTTTGGTTTTGAACTTTTGGGTTTGTGTATACGATTTTCTGGACAGGAGGAGTCATGGGGCATGGGGCCTCACTGCTCTCTATAACTCCCTGAAAGGAGGATGTGGAGAGGTGGAAGTCAGCTTCTTCTGCCATCTCCCAAGCAAAAAGGTAAGAGGAAATGACCTTAAGTTCCACCAGGGGAAATTCAGATTAGATGTTAGAAATAATTTTTTAACTGAAGGTGAAATGTCTGGTTGGGTGGGCTTTTGAGCATTGGAATAAATTGCCCAGGGAGGTGATGGAGTCACCAGCTCTGGAAAGGGTTTAAGAGGCATCTGGATGCAGCACTTGGTGATGAGGTTTAGGAGGTGGTGGGTTGGCAGTTGGACCAGATGATCTTGAAGTTCTCTTCCAACCTTGATGGTTCTGTGGTTCTGTGATTCTGTATTTAAATAAAACAAGTCATGGCTCAGTTAGAGGTCAGTCCCAACCTGCAGGTAAGGAGCCTGACCTACAGACACATGTCTGACTTCTCCTTCCTTCCAGACAGTGTCCAAACTTCCTGCTCAGAGCAGTCCATAGCACATGCAAATCCCCTGGACCATGCCCAGGCAAACTCCAGGAGAATGCTAGCCAGTGCAAGCCAAAACCATACAAGAAGCATGTGAATTATTTAATATTCTGGATAACTGGGAGGTGGAGGGTGAGAAAAAGCTCTGGCTTTAATTTATTTGTGGCTATAGACACAGCCTTTGTTCCCAGTAGAGAGTTATGAGGTCTTGAAGAACTCCATGTTTACAAAAATACTCTAGAGACAGAGTCTAAGACTGCAAGAAAATCTATGATTAGCCTTTTTTCCCCCACAGATGCATTTAAGTAATTTCCCTTTGCTAGTATGAACTTATTTTGTGGTATGTAACTGTTCTAGACTCCTAAGCCAAGTAATAATCTGTAACATTTTGCCAGCTGTACACATAACTGTAAATACACAGAATATAAATATCTCTGTTCTGCTGTGTATGGAAATTCAGGATTACCACAGAACATTAAAAATAACACCAGCAACAAAACCAAAATAAAGGCCTTGAAGAGGTCTTGACATCACATCTCTGCCCTTGGTGTTATTTGAACAGCAGAGCTCAAACCTGAGACCACCTGCCCAAGTGAGAGATGGAAAATGTTCAGGACTGTTGAGCACCCCGCAGATTGTCACAGTGGCTCAGAAAAGAGTTATTTAACACAGATGTTTAATTACAACACATCAGGGGTCCCAAGGCGTGTAACACTCCTTGGAATCCTGCTCCCACCTGGGCACTGGACTCAGGGCAGCAGAGGCTGAGGAATCAGGGACATTGCAATGCTTGCACCTTCCCAGACTGCTCCTGGGCTTTCCACCTTAGTAGGAGCAAACAAGCTCATTGGAAAAAAGCCACAGGTACACACCACACGAGCACAGGTTTAGTGCTAGATCAGGAAATTTTCTGAAATGACACTGTTTAGATTTGGAGGTTCATAAGCAGTTTGGATCATGAGTCCATGCTGAGAATTTCTATCCAGAATCCTAAGGAATGAGGGAATCAGCTTGGAAAAATCAAAGGAAAGCTGCCTGGAAAATTTCCAGTGCAAATATTTTTTCCATCTGAAAATGCTGAGCAATTGAGCATAGAATGTGGGGCGGAAATATTCTGATTTCAACTCATTCTTGTCCATCCAAAACACACAAGTAAAGAATGGAACATCCTGGTAAGCTCAAAATACTCCATTTCAAGCTTTTTTTGAGAGACTTTGATTTTCTATTTTTAAGAATTGGATTTAAAAATAAGTTTGTTCTAAGTTTAACTATGGCTGTTCAGGTTTACTAAAAAACCCCATTTTTCTCTATATGAGTCCATTTTCCTGTCATAAAATTTGTTAAATTTGTTCCTTTTTTTTTAATTAGAAGAAAATTTAAAATCTATTTCCTTCCAAAGTATGAACACCTACCAGAATGGGTGCAAGTTTTCTAGTAGGAGAACCAAGAGTATCTGACTGAGTATTTTAATGCAGCATAGGAGCCTGGCTACTTGTAAGTTCCAATTTCAGTTTAAAAATAGAAACTGTTCAGAGCCACACAGAGAATGCAGATACTGAAACTGGGTTGGTTTCAAGGTTCCTTACACAACGATGAAAATCTTAGCCATAACACAGAACTTACTGCCTTGGTTCCTCCAACAAAAAGGAGTAATATTCCCAAAAATAGTTGATAACTCTTTCTTTTCAGGGTTAAATGACCATCACAGTGTCAATATCATGTCAGCAAAAAGCCCCAAGTTGCAGCAGGCACAAAGGATAGGAAGATGAGGGAGATAAACCACACAGACTGAGGGAAGCTGCAGCTCATGGAGAGGAATCCACGCAGGAGCATTTCTGTCAGGAGCTGGGACCTGTGAAGGAACCAAGCAGGAGAGGTCTGATCCTGAAAGCCTGTCTGATCCTGAAGGGCTGAACGACATGGAAAAGTACTCACACTGGAGTAATTCCTGCAAACCTGCAGATTTTGGGAAGGGCAGACATTGGAGAAGTTTGCAAAAGGCAATATCCTGCCTGCAGCATCCCTTGGGAGGGAGCTGACTCTGGAGCAGGGGAACAGCCTGAGAGGGAGGGCATGGCAGAGGCACAAGTGTCATGAACTGACCCAAATCCCCATTCCCCATCCCCTCTGTGCTGCAGAAGACTCAAGAATGAAGAGCCCAACAATATGTGGGGAAGTGGGAGAAGGTGATTTTTTTTTTAATTTTGCTTTTACTTCTCACTGTCCTACTCTGTTGTTAATTGGCAAAATTTAAATTAATTTTCACTCCAGGATGAGTTTGGCTTGCACATCAACTGTGACTGACCTTTATTTAACCCATGAGCTTTTCCATTTCATTTTCTCTCTTTGTTCTGGTAAGAAGGGAGAGTACTAGAACACCTCATTGCACACCTGGTGAACAGCAAAGTTTCAGTCACCACAGTGAACTAAATTTGGGTAAAATTAGTCCCAGCAGTGTCACCAGAGGGGTTTAATATCATTTAACTTCAGATACTTAACCCGGCTGACACTGTAAATGTTCCTATCAGAGACAGTGACCTCAGTTTCTTTTATGATAGGCAGGGAGGCAAAATTTGCTGAGATGGATAAGTGGGCATTCATTGGACAGAATGAATTCAGGATTCATTGGACTGATAATGAATTTTTTTTCTAAATATTTCAATTTTCCCCTTATTCACCATGGAGAAAGCTTGGACAGCCAGTTCCAATATGAGCCAGCAGTGTTCCATACCTGATTATGCAATCTCAAGAAACAGCAGGGTTTTTTTCACTACAGGTGGGCTCTGATGATCACATGGTGAAGGTATTTGGATCTTTAGCTTCTGTGCTTCACAGGAAAAGAAATAATGAAGAGATGTAGTATCTCCCCATTACCTCAACCATCACTGGAGTTGTGAAACTGCTCTTTTGCAACACCTTCAGGTTTGTTCTTGGAGGAATGCAGATCTCCAGGCTAGGTCTTGCAACAGCTACTTGCTCAGTCCAATACTAAACGAGTGCTCAACCACTTTCTTTAGCAAGAAGTGGGAAGGCTTGGCCTGATGGACATTCCAGAAAGGTGAATTTCTACTCAGGAAACCCAACTGTTCAAAGGCAGACCGTGCACAGTCAGGCACTTCACTCTCTATCAGGAATTTATCACTCATTCAGACACTCTTGGTCTCTCCTTTTTTTTTTTCTTCTTGGTAGAAAGGCTGCTTATCAAACAGAAATCTCACTGCTTCCCTCAAAGAGTTGATGGCATAAGCTGAGATCAAAAAAGTGTGATGTATCAGCTTTTCCTTTTGTCTGAATTCAAGGAATTCCATGGAACAGTATGGAATCTTGAAATTCTATCCAAGTTGTAGAAAGTGTGATGTTTAAAGACTTTTTAAAGTTATGCCAATAACTTAAACTTTAAGAAAACTCTAGTTTATTTTGTGAAAACTTGAAATTTCTCAATTTGAATCATAGAATTATTTGGGTTGGAAGTGACCTTAAAGATCACCCTAAAGAAAAAGCCCTCTGCAATAAGCAGGGACATATGAAGCTAGACTGGGCTTCTCTTCATCTAACCTGGAACACTTGGATCACTTCCAGGGATGAGTCATTCACAACTTCTCTGGGCAAATACTGACAGTGTCACATCAACCTTATTGTAAAACAAAAAGGTCTATCTTATGTCCAATCTAAATCCACACTTGACTTTAGCTGTGCTTGTTTACTTGGGAGTGGAATGTCATCTCAGTACAACATGTGGAGTATTTATAACATAAATGCAAGTCTGAACCATTAATCTCATCTCTTACTGGAACTGCTACATGAGAATGTCGAACATTGCAAAGTTAGTTTTTCCCTTAATTCATTCTTCCCAAGCCCAAATATAATGTGTTCAAGACAATTGTCACATAAGCAACAGCTGACTGTGATTTTAGTAAATACTGAACATAAAATAGCTCACTTACATTGCCACCTCCCTGACAGCATCTAGGAGTGTGTTCCTATTCTTCCTAGAATTATCAGCTTTGCTACTGAGCTCTATACCTTGGTGACAAGTAAGGGATCTCTAAGTGCAGGGAAGATCTTATTTACTTACCATAACTAAGATATATGGTAAGATCTTATTTACTTACCATAAGGGCAGGCCATTGGTTCCAACCTTTGGAAAAGGAGTTTCCTGTTCACTCCTGAGCCGTTTTATCTAGACCACATATTCTTATGCTGGTTTGCTGTAGCCTTGGAAGCAGTTCCTTGATTTCAGCTGTTCTCTTGCCTGGTGTAGAACAATGATTATAGGAATATGGGAAATCAGTATGGGAATTCAGCTTCCATGCTCCTTAAGAGTGCAAGACTGGCATCTTTAAAGAGTAGATTGTCCCCAAAACTCTCTGTAGAGGAGATGTTGAGAACTGACTTAGGCCAGATGTTAATTAACAGAAAACTAAAAATAAGCATAATGAATCCCAATAACAATATCTATTTCAAATAAGGTCATTCTTTTACTGATTATTACAGCTACATATAGCAGAAAATAAAATAAAATAAAATAAAATAAAATAAAATAAAATAAAATAAAATAAAATAAAATAAAATAAAATAAAATTGTCCTGTGTTTACTCCTGAGAAGAAAAACAATTGCTCTTCATTGTATTCCAGTGTTCAGTAACAATAACACAATGGTGTTACTGTTTAGCCAGTGGCTTATAAGGATGCATTTTGTATTTAGTAATTTAAAAAAAGAAAGCAGTATTTATTTCTTTAAATTGGAGAACCCCACTGTTAAACATCTCCCCAGCTAATGTTTAATAACTACCTAGCTTTACCTTGTACCAGTCTTGACAATAATTAACCCAAAACAACTGCAGTCTTTTAATATAGAAACATGTTTACTTTGGCAGTTTGAATTTGCCTGTTAAATAAAGGCTAAAGAGTTAAAATCATTACACTCCTAAATGAAAAAAAAAAAATAAAAAAGAAGGCACTATTTTTTTCCCTTCTTTGAAGCCTAAGGGCATCTTCCCTTGTGAGGAGTCAGCACTCGTGGGTGAGGTTACAACACGCTGGGTTTGGCTGGGACACAAACTGATCTCCCACAAAGATTTAGAGCAGCTCTGAAGTAGCAACAAGCATAAATCACATGGAGGTGTTTCATTTGACTCTCTGCAAACCAAAGGCTCCAAGAAGGGCTGGAGCTGTTCCTGAGGGATGTCATACAGGAGGATTTCTGGCCACAGCCATGGGTCGAGTCCAGTCTTCTTGGGAAAGAAATCTGGGTTATGTGGGATGCCCGCAGAGGCATGAAGGATTGACAAATGAGTGAGATAAACCATGCAGCACTAGGATTTCAGCCTTGATACATGAGTTAAAAGCATAAATGTCTTCTTCAATCCCAAATTTCCTGGAAAAGAGCAGATGCCTACACTGTCTGGGCATGGCATTGACAACTACAGCTGTTGGCCTGGACAGTGAACAGTAGCCAAGCAAACTAAGTCTGATTAACACATTTATTTATCTGATATTTTAATCTGCTAATGAAAAGATCATATCCTAAAACATTTTAAAAAGAAAAGAAAACTTAATGTATCATTGTTGAGATCATAATTCTTTGCCAAATCTACACTATGCTCCAGTTAGACTTAGAGCAGTTTTACTTAATGAAGACATGAATTAAGAGGTGGAAAATAATGTATTGTGCTGTATGTAAAATGAGGAAAATCATGCATAATGCTTCTCCTCATTTGTACGTATTACATTTGCGATTGTCAGAAACAGGATTAACTATCCCTCTTGGGTTGTGCATTCCAAAATGCTTAATCTATTCTCCCCTTGACACAACAGAATAACTCCCACTCATACACAGGCATACTGGAAAATAAAAGAAAAAAATCTAACCTGCTTCCCATCTCTCATTAATTTCCTACTACTTTTCATTAGCACCCCAAATCCCTGCACTTCTCATTAGTGGAAAAATAATTCACACATATAAAGTGCTGCATAATGAAATCCAAGTTCAGAGGTGGTGATGGGGAAAGAAACCTTGCTAAGATCCAGAACATGTGCAATAGTTAAATGTATATGATCACACTTCAGATCCCTTGAGGGTCAGAAACTCCCAGCATTAATTCCTGAAAATTTCTGACACCTGCTGAAACGAGTGAAGAAAGTACAGGGAAGGGTCTGGAGAAGTAATTGCCAGTTGGTGATTCAGCTCATCTTCTTCTAGGCACTTCACCAATTGGGATTACTGTGTACCCTACTCAGGACATGCTGAGGCTCTGGCACAGGTTGCCCAGAGAAGTTGTGGATATCCCATCCCTGGAAGTGTTCAAGACCGGGTTGGATGGGGCCCTGAGAAACCTGGGATGGTGGAAATTGTGCCTGCCCATGGCAGGAGACCTGGAACAGGATAGACTTTAAGAGCCTTCCAACCCCAAACCATTCTGTGATTCTATAATTCTACGATTTTCTTTTTCCTTAACAGACATCTCTCTTCCTTGACTTTTTATTTAGATAATTCTTTAAATTTTTGAAGTGTTGAAGGCCAGGTTGGATGGGGCTTGGAGCAACCTGGGATAGTGGAAGTTGTCCCTGCCCATGGCAGGGGGTGGAAGCCAGGTGAGCTGGAGGGTCCTTTCAACCCAATTAATTGTGTGATTGTATTGCTCAAAGTTCAACATACTCCAGTATCCTCATTCTGCCAATGGAAACCTAGAAAAAAGTTCCTATCTATGTATTGGATACTTCAGTCTCCATTCCTTGATGGCCTCAAGAAACGCTCAAGAATTCCATGACAATTTATCTGCTCATTCTTGAATCATTTGGGTTTCTCTGTGCAGCCTGCCAATTCAAAGATGAAATATGCCTGAAAGAGCTTTTTTTGAAATCCATTGTGTCATTTCCTGAATAATAGCCCTGGTTCTATTTTATTCCTTTCATCAAGTGAACAGAGAGACAGTAGGGCAACACTATAAATAGATAATGTCATCCCACATTTTGGAACACTCAAGCTCTTTAACAAGGTTTAGATTTTTCTCACCCAACTCTAGGCACTTAACTGAGAGGCTTAATTCAGGGCTATCATCACATTATCTTTCCTCTGCACACATGGAAAAAACTCAATGTCCCCAGGGGTAATCCTGGCCAGATTACAGTAGGAATCTCTTTGCTTCCCTAACTCTAGAAAATATCTATTTGGGTCGTATTCTTCAGAGCTCAGACAGTTAAAGTAAGGTGAGATGAATAGCAAGAGGATTAACAAATAAAAATGTGTCTTGACTATAGTTTTCCTTAAGTCTCATTAAGACACTTGAAGGTTTACAATGAGTCAAAATGTTACAAATTCAAGGGAACTCAGATAAATTAATCTGGTTTTATCCTGACACTAGCTTTTTTTTATTCCTATTCTCTTTATTCTTTACCACAGGGAATGTAGCTGCATTGGCTAAGAAAAGTGCAGGTTAAACACAGGCTGCTGGGTTTCATTCTTCATAGCCATAATATTTAACATGATTAAACCATCACAAAAAAATCATGTGAGGAGAAACACAACAACATAGAATGGTTTGAGTTGGAAAATACATCAAAAACCATCTTGTTCCAATCCCCTGCCATGGGCAGGGACACTTTCCACTAAACCAGGTTTCTCAGAGGAGTACAATAAACATAGGCAAGTGTCTTGTGTCTTATGGTCCTGTGATCCCACTTACCTTAAACAACATGAGAAATTAGACTGAAAGCAAGATAGTTTAGTACAAAAATATGTTTTATAGTATAGTATAGGATAGTATAAAAATATGTTCTGATTATGTCTCTGTTAGAAAAAGTATTCACACTACAAAATATTTCTACATTCTGAATAATTTTTCCATTTTGCCTTCTACTTTTTTAAGCACTGCAACTTTTTTGTTTTAATGTGAATAGGAACAATTTCAGAAAAAACTGTTTTAGAAGAAAAAACATATAAACATCCATGAGTGTTCCAAATCAATCACGACTATTTCAGAGATATGACAGCACTGGGGTTTTGTGGAATGCATCTCACTGATATTAGCTGCATTGCCATGAGAAAAAGCAATATTCACACTTCTGATTTATCTGATGATAACTCAAATTGTCTCTCTTTAACAGTTAAAAAACCTATGCAAAAACGTGAACCAAATACCAGTTATCCTGGTACAGAATAATTTGATTTCATCTGTCATACAGGAGATCAGGATCTTGCTTAGTCTTAGAACCATATTGAAGTTTACATTATGTCATTGACCAGAACACCTCAGACCATCTGCGGGCAGATAAAGCCTGCTATATCTGGGAACATGAAAGTCTTTAAATGTATCAAATTGTATAAAAACTTGCTTATATTACATTAGGATGCATATGTGCTGCATTTATATTCTATACACATTCAGACTATCCAGTTTATTAAGCAAATAAAATAGTGCCTATGGTAGTGCAAATTTTTATAGCTGTGTTTTCTCACTCTGCAAACTAATTTCATGTCCATACATCAGGAGCAACTTAACAGGACCCGAGACACAGAAAACCTGAGTGGACAAAAGACACCTTAAGAACCTACAAACCAACAACCAGAAAAGCCTTTTAGCTGTAAGTCAGCAGACTTTTATGTCAAGCTTGGCTGACTAATTATTGCTTATAATTTGCATTAGGATTAATTAACTAATTAGAGAGGAATGTCTGAAGGCAAAGTTATGGCTCTGCTTGTCAAGCTGAGGACTTTAATTATTCTGATATTTTTAATTATAATCAGCTGCTGAATGAATATTACATTGTCAGCTACTATAGCTGGAGCTGCAGTGGGTCTGGGAGCTGAAGGAATTGTGGGCATTGTACCACCACTTCACCTGGAACCATGGAAAGGTAATGCCAACTAGGCAAATATAATAGGAAAGCCTTCTGGCTTCAGCTCTCATCAAAAGCCTGTACACAGCACTATGCAAACTGTGGCAGTTCAGGGTTATGTATCCTTTTAAGAGTAAGGGAGCAACTTTTCCTCAAGAACATTCCCAAGCCTATATTCTTTTTTTTGTCTAAATTCCTTCTTGGTGAGCCAGAATTGTGTCTTGGTCTCTTAGCTTGATGCATATTGCTTTGGTAAACTTAATGTACAAGGAAAAGTAAAGAAACCACAGCCCAGACCTGTACAGATAAAAAAGCACTTCTTTCTGCCCTCATATCCTTGGCCTGATTTAGGTGGTTATTTAAGGCATGCTGAACCATCAAAGTCTGAGTGCTGAGAACATCAATATTGAAGTTTGGACCTAAACCAAAAGGTTTTGAAATTTAAAGGCTTAAATTTCAGCAAAGAAACAACCAGAGGAGTTATGGTAAAGTTTGCTCCAGTCCTTAGCTAATCTATTTCCCCAAGCTCCCATTTATAAAATGTGAGTTTTGAAGCAGAGGCTGGGAGATTGTATCTGTTGGGGAAAGGATTTAGGGAACCCCAAGATGTCCTTATTCCAACCACAGAAGATTTTCAGTGCTGCAAGAAGGAGAAGCCCTATCCATTGCAGAACAGCATTGTTTCTGAGACATAACATATCTGATTTGTTTGCCAAGACTTCTGTGATATCTTGGCTTAAGGGCTTGATCTCACAACCCTGTCAGGAGTGAGTTTGTTCAGCAATTTACTGAGGCCACTCCTCTCCTGAGTCTTTCAGTGATAACCATCACCACAGCATATGGACACTTCATTATCCTGAACAGATACAATCTCACAGCCCCTGTGCCAATACTCCCATTTTAAAAATTGGAACTGAGGAATAGATTAACTAAGGGCTGGAGTAGACTTCACTACAACTCTTCTGATTATTGCTTTGCTGAAATTTAAGCCCTTAAACACCAAAAGATGAAATCCTGTCACCTGGTTAAGGTTCAAACTTGGATACTGATATTTTCAGCACCTGGAAATTGATGATTCAGCATGTTTTAAATTACTTCTAAAATTCTCTGTACTATTTCTAAAAAATTTGGTCTGCTTAATGCTTTCCTACTCTTACTGACCCTGGCACATTTACAGGACAGTCTAACCTGGCTTTCTTCTGCCAAGAGTATAAGGACTCAGTATGGAACACCAGATGTTTTAGGATGCAATTTGTCCCCTTGAAGGGATGCAAATATTATTACTTCTTGTTTCTGTAAGGATGAAATGTGAGATCAAAATTCAAGGCGCTAAGCACCCTGATGTGGATTAAACTGATATCTTTCAGTCTCTGAGTATTTTGGTTGCCAGGCTATTCAATACCTTCTCTTGGGTACTTGGGGAGGAGAGAACAAAAAATCCAATCAGTATATAGGGAAAAGATTAGAGGAATGCTAACTCAGGCTGGTAGTTAGGGTGTTAAGTTGAGAAGGGGTCACAATTCTGAAAAAAATCCTCCAGATGCATGAGTTTGTTACATAGGGCCTTTAGGGATCAGGAAACCAACAGAGTCCCAGAGACAAGTCCTGGAGTACTTCACACTTTCCTTAACTGGATATAGTGAAAGCGGCACTTGAAGTTTCAATAGAATTGAAATTTAAGTATTACATTTAGGATTTGGCAGTCCTAAAAAATAAGCAAACTCTGTCATTGCCAAGGGATTAAAGACTTTTAGCCTGCAACCTAATTTGGCAAAAATTGAAGGTGAGTGAGTCCCACACCAAATCTCTCTTTGCCAAGTCTTCTCATTACTTTCTCTTCAAGATACAGAGAAATGAGTTTCCCAGGGTGCTAGAAGCATCACCTAAGTTCCACATATGATATGGATGTGTAGATCAGTCCCCACTTATCTACAGAGGGACCCTGGGACTATTTCATCCCAGTCTGAGACAGTTCAGTTAGATGGGATGAACCTGGTGCACATATAAACCCAATTAAGATTTACAAAACAGTCAATTCTACTAATTTAACTGCTTGTCCTGATCAAATGGGGGTAGGAGTCACCTGACTCAACAATTAACCACACATCCTACCTTCTCCTCACAGACAATGGAAAAAATTCCTTCTATACCTTTACTCATTTAATACTACAGAAAATTCCTGAAAGAGCACAAAAGGATCGCACCCAGTATCTGTGAAGTGGAACAGATTAAAAAAAAAAGTTCTAAATCTTTCAGCTAGGAGATAATTTGAGAGGTGCAAATTGCATGAAATAGAAAATTCCTGAAAGAGATGGTATATCAGTATGTAGATGAGATTTAGACAGACATCTCTTAAGGAAATTGAAGCCCAAGATCACAAATCAACAGTGAGTGTGCAAAATCTGAGTTTATTTGTGAATTGTGTTTTCAGGGATGTTCCGAACAAAAATCTAATAAAGTAATTCCAGATTTTGGATGCAAGATATGTAGAATACTATGCTGAATCTCAAATGCAGATCTCTCAAGGTTCCATTATAAATGTTCAGAAGATTAAATCTTGAATTGAAGTCTCAGAAAAGGAATTTCTAAGGCCTCCTAAATTCCAGAGTAACTATTGAATGAATATTACACTGAATGAACATTACATTATGGACCATATTCCCCAATTAAAAAATCCCTCATGTTCCCATGTGTTTGTAGGATTCTGCCTTAGAAAGCAGACAAGCAAACAAAGAAGAACAATAAAAACCAACCCAGCAATTGCTTTGGACGGACATAGAACATAAAGGTGAACAAAATCTGCTGGACAAGCCTCTTACTTCTCACCCTATCTATTAAATAGCTTCAAAAACAAAGGTAAACAAAAAAGTTCTTCCTGATCACCTTGTGGATGTACAAAAAAATAATCCCACAAATAGTCATCCATTTAAACTCCCCAGTGCTCAAATTATCACTTCACACTCTTGTTTGACCCAATATTGTTCTCAGTTCTTCCCAGTGGGAATTTTTGGTGAGAACAGCAGTTTTAGAACTACACAATTCCCAAAATAAAGTTATTTAGACTGTGCTGTTTTTGTAACTCTGCACGTTTATGTAAGGGTCTTGCGTGCCCCAGCAAAGAGGGAAGTAGAGGAGAGGGAAACCAGAGAAGGTAGATTGCCATGGGATCATGAATTTCTCCAGTCGTTTGTGCTAAGACAACAAAATTTAAGGCTTTTCATACTGTTTAAATGCTTTGAGTAATCCCTATTGAAAAAAAAAAATGCTTATATAGCTCTCTCCTCAATAGTCATAAACAAACAAATGGTCTTAAAAATATAAAAAGAAAAATAAAAATCAAAATTCATAATGTCAGCAAATGTGTAGCATTTCTATGTATTTCCTAATTAAAAAAAGAAGATATTGTACCATTCTTGGATCCATGCTCTTCTCTCAACACTGTACAAAAGAATTGTGTGTGTGCACTCTGAAACAGTATATTTCTATTTAGGAAATTAAGGGATAACATCATGCTGGCAAGATATTTACTCAGAGCATACCTCCGAAAAGCAGAATATGTTATAGTCCAAATGTATGCACATGTTTAAAAAGTTAATGTTTTAAGCTTTCTGCCTTCTAGCCAAGTATATCTAATCTAATTAGTGCTTTCCAGCCAAACATGGCCATAAGCAGGCCCAGAGTACTTTGACTACTCTTTAAAAGACACTGCTCACCTCAGGCCTTTCCTGCTCCTCAGTCTATCCAAAATTTTTGAATGTACCTTGCAAAATGTGACTTAGTTTTGTGAGTTTGTCACTGTTTAACTTTGCATACCTACAAGTGAACTTGAAATGTCGAGACCTGATCTCGTATATGAATTGTCCTGTACCAAGGTGAGCAAACAGAACATCAGATATCTTGTCATGAGAGCAATCCAAAATATTTGGGAGCATTTGTACACTTGTTTAGTGGAAGGTGTTGCTGCCCATGGCAGGAAATTGGAACCAGATGACCTTTAAGGTCCCTTTCAAGCTAAACTATTCTGTGGTTCTATGAAAAACTCAAAGGTGCACACTAGCCAATGTTGAAAACATTTCTGTTCTGGGTATGAAAAGATTATTAGGAAATAGAAAAAACAATAGATGAAGTGTGGACATTCATGACTTGGAAAAGAAAATTAAGAAATTGTTGGAAAAGATGGAATTCACCTAATATAAGTAAATAATTGATCCTATCAGATATCATTTTGTGATGGTGGGCAGCACACCAAGAGTTCCAACAGGCTACACAGATTAACTTGCCCATAGGTAATTCTCTATTTTGAAAACAAATGCAGATCTTTGGGGTAGGTCCCCTCTTTACCCACTGAATATATTGTTGAGAACTAACTCTTAGTTGGTTCTAAAAGTTGAGGTGAAGTAACGACTCGTCACGTGTCCCTTAAATGCACACAGCATCACAGAATCAAAAAAAGGGATGGAAAGAACCACAGTGGCTCATCTGGTTCCTCCTCCCTGCTCAAGCAGGGTCATCCCAGAGCACAGGGTCGTGTCCAGACATTTATGGAATATCCCCAGTGAGGAGACTCCACAGCCTCTCTGGTCTCTGTTCAGTGCTTGGTCACTTCACAGGAAAGAAGTTCTGCCTCCTGTCCAGGTGGAACTTGCTGGGCTCAGTCCCTGCCCGTGGCTCTGGTGCCATTGCTGGGCCCTGGAGCAGAGCCTGGGCCCTGCTCTGCCCCTCCCTGCACACAGGGACACCCAGGGCTGAGGGCCCCTCTCAGCTGTGCCTCCTCTCCAGGCTGAGCAGCCCCAGCTCCCTCAGCCTTTCCTCATCAGGGAGATGCTCCAGCCCCTCCATCATCTTTGCCACCCAGCACTGGACCCACTCCAGGAGCTCCATGTCTCTCTTGTCCTGAGGAGCCCAGAACTCACTGAAAGGAAACTTGTTTTTCCCTTCTCTGAGCATCTCAGAAACATAAAACATCAATGCAGAAAAAGTAAAGGCATCATAGTTCTGCAGCTACAAAGGAAAATATTCTTTGGTAGTTTGAAATTTGTTATATTGACTTTTTCCATAGCTGTGGGAAATAAAAGCAAAATATTTAGTTAACAGAAAAAAAATACTTTGTAGACTTACTTCCAAAAGGACTTAGGGGCAAGGGAAGGCCTCCACTCTTGTCACGTTTTGTGATACAGATTGGGCTACAGAGAAAAAAAATATTTTCAATCTAAGGAATATATAAACTAATTGTTTTCCGTGTTTTCTGATTTGTGGTGGGGAGAGAGGAGGACATGAATGGGGAAGAGTTATTGATCTATAGAGTTTTACCTTTTCCTCACTTGTGAAAAACCTTTGCATAAATCTGTATATGTATGTATAAGATGAATAAGGTAACAATCACCAAATGGAGCTGATTTCTGCCGAGGGCCAAGGAAAATTGTATGGATTTATTCTGGAATCATCAGGGGCTTGTTGCCTCGCTGCATTTTATCATTGGAGTCAATGACACAGGTGAGTTCCTTCCAGCTCTCGGGGCATTTTCTGATTCTATGATCCTACACATTTTGATCATTGGTCAATTTTAGGATCTATGTGCTGTCCAATACAAATTTCAGAATGCAATTTTTTGATTGCTTATGAGAGTCTTATTTGCCAACAGGTGATCTCTACATCTGAAAAATTAAACAGCAAATCATATCAGGATTATTGTCCATGAATTTGCTGAGGAAGAGAGCCAGGATAGGAAGAAAAACATCAGGGAAGAGGTCAGAAAATAATATTGGGCACAATTTCAACCAAACTTAATGAATCTTGAAATCAGAAAATCTTTCATAACATTATTCTCCTTCATGATGTTCAATTAAAGGTTTTAATTTCAGGATCAATATAATATTTGTATAAATCATAGCTTCAAAATTAGTTTTTTCTTTAGCTGCTAATATCTATTCTGAGGCTTTTTTTCTGTCATCCAAAACTGTACTTGAGTTTGTGAAATCAATAAGAAAAACAAAATTATTAATGGATATTATTACTTCTCATTCTTGCTTCCCATTTGATCACCAAATGTCTAAAATGAGAAGGGAAGCAGTTGTCAGGAGTATCATGTCAGTCCTTACAGGTTCCGGGCAGGAACCAGTTTTTTTCCTTCTTGTTTTGAATCCACAATGTTTAGTCTTGCTCCATTTGTTTTGGTTTAAATACGAAGAAGTAAGAAAGATTTTTTTCAGCCCATAATCAGGCAAACGTGTAGAAATTTATGTGAATATCAATGCTCCATAGAACTACTTCATTTTTTAATTGGTGTTTTCTATCCTTTTTTTTTTTCTAAGAAGCTGTGTCTTAGTTGAAGCTGTTCTTCACTGCATTGATAGCACTCTTTGCTGTGGCTGTCTAATTTCATAGGAAGTTTAAAAAACTGCCAAATATGGATCTATTTTGAATTAAATCCAAAGGCATTTTATTCTTACAAAATTAAATTATTTGGCTTTGAATTCAACAATTGACACATTTTCAAGAGGAATAAAATAAAATTTACAGAATCATCTCAATAAAAACTCAAGGAAGAGAGATGTCTGTTAGGGAAAAAGAAAATCGTAAAATTATAGAATCACAGAATGGTTTGGGGTTGGAAGGTTCTTAAAGTCCATCCTATTCCAGATCTCCTGCCATGGGCAGGGACAACTTCCACTATCCCAGATTGCTCCAAGCCCTGTCCAAGCTGGCCTTGAGCACTTCCAGGGATGGAGCAGCCACAGCTTCTCTGGGAAACCTGAGCCAGGATCTCACCCCCTCATAGAGAAGAATTTCTTCCAAGATGTACAAGTGGAGCTTTCATGTATCTTTAAAAAGATGGCTAAATATTCTTCACTCTCCAAAAGAAAGATCTCAGTAAAATTGAGAGGACTTTGAGAGATCTCAGTATCTGATTTTTCAGATTATATCAGTTTTATGAATGAAAATTCATAAAACTGATATAAAAATATAAAAGTCACCTTACCAAAAGTATAAAAATTCACCTTATGAAATGCAGGAAGCTGCTAAATTAACCAATGGACATTCCTTGATCTGTTGCTGGCAATTTCACAGAATCATGGAGTCATTAAGGTTGGACAAGACCTCCATGGTCATCAAGTCCAACCTTTAAAATTGACATCAGGAAATCCTTATATATAGACAGAGGAGGATCCATTGCGTTCTGGGTTGAAAAAATAGTAAATTATCAAGAATTTTGGGACATCAATTATCAAGAATCAAGGGACATTCTGGTTACTAGACTGGGTGATACTAAGGGAGAAAGAAAAGAAGAAATCCAGATATGTCCAGGGTTAGAAAATAGACAAGTGAGAAGAGGCTGACATGCAAGTCAAGAGTATAAATTGGTCACCACGCCAATCTTCCCCTGGTAGTTTGATTCACTTACATCAGGGAATCACCACCCCCTTCTCTTCATGGTGCTTATTTTTCATTGCTAATGGGGGCCTCTAATTGCAATATTCTCACAACTTTGGTGTGGTGCTGTCAAATGGCACCAGTGAGAAAGCCAAGGGCAGCCTGCAGGCAATGCCATCCTCACAATGAGTCTCTCCCATCACCAGGCACTCTGGCATCCTTACATCCCTAAAAATTAAAACCTACAAAATTAATCATTTCCCTTTAGATAGCTAGATAAATCCTTGCCTGCAAGATCTGTGTGCTGGGGGTGCTCCTTAATGCCACATAAATGCTTAGCCATGGGCTTGCCTGGGTAATCACGCCTAAACTCTGCCCTGGAGGCAGCCATCCCTGGCACTGATGAGCCACTGGAAGGAACATATTGCATGTTTAGATTAAATATAACTTGCAGACCTTTTCCCTGAAATTATCTGCTCTAAGAAGTACTGTTTGGTCTATTTCTGTTTTATTCAAAATGGAAAATAAGATCTCTTTTCCACCATAGGTGCTGTTATACCAAATGAACCTTTGGTATAAAAAAGAAATTAGATTCCTAGCATTGGTAATTATAAATCTTTTCCAAAAAAATTTTTGAGACAACTCACATACCTTAGGCTGTATAATGAATTATATTTTTGTGGTGTGCTGGCAAGGACCTTGGGATATTTTTCACCTCCTTTTATTGCTCTGAAAAAACCACCAGGCAGACATTTGCTGCACAAAAGATTTCCTGGGCAGGGATATTGGGGGACTATTAATTCCTCTCATCTTCAAAGGTACTTCCAATGCATTTTGATTTTCTTTTAGGAAAGTGCAACTAAACAAGAGGGAACACATTTTACGTGACTTTTGCCCTGGATTCTCAGAGAAAGGATTCTATCCTATAGGATATCTATATAGGGTACGGAATAGCCATTAAAAAACTAATTTTATATTTTCCCCTCTTCAAGCATTTGATACAAAGGAAACCCTTAAAAATTCCCTTCTCTCATTTTCTTTGCCCAGATGAAAATTCCCCTCACTTTTGTCCATGTAAACACAGAATTAGTCTCCTGCAAGTTTAGGTGGTGGCAGTTCCTGAACACAGTCATATTTTGCAGATAACAGGATTAGCTTGGATGTGGGTAATAAGTTGGTGAATCTCCCCCTGGCCATTTCTCAACACTGTGAGAGCACTAATCCTTTATGCTTTGATGTCTTCTAGTTTTCCATCAGGTGCAGCTCGGCACTTTTGTCCTGGGGCAGTCAGCACTCTTATAAGATCTCATAGTGTCCTCATTAGCTGCGCCTATTTACCCAGGCAGCCTGTTGAACCCAATTTATAGTTTATGTGATTAATTCCCAAAGTACAGTAAACCCTAGCTTTAAGGCTCTCTATTATATGACTGCATCTCATATAAGGGCAAACACTAGCTACTGCTCTTTTGTTATATGGCTTCACTATATATATAAAACTGCAATAATTTTGCTCTGAACTACACTTTAAACATCATTATATGTATGTTCTTTCAGACATGCAGCCTATAAAAAATGTTGCAAGTTTGATCATAAAGAAACGTTCATGCACAACAGTAATTTTTGGTTGTTTTCTGGTTTTGTTTTAAAAATCCATGTCTTTACCATTTTGTATTAAAATTATTGATATTGTTGAATGGGTCCCATAATTTAGAACTGTTTACCCATGGAATTGCAGGTGACAAAGGCTTAGCAGTCAAAGTAGTAGCCTATAACCACTGGCACAGTTTTTTTTCTTAAGCATGCGGGGTTTGTAGATAAAAGACTTACGTTGTGAATTTTTATACAGTCATTTAAGTCAACTGATGACATCTGTCAGCTCTGCTGTATTTCCTCCTATAGGGATATGAACTATGTGAGTTGGATCTCTGGTAATTTGCATGTGAAAGGACACTGTACCTTTTTTTAAAATAGATGATCATTTCCAGCTCTCTCTTCTCATGGGTTCATAGGGAGAGGCATCCTGCAGGTCCTTTTTTAACATTTTTCCAGCCTCTAGTTTTAAAAAGAACCCCATAGCTGCTCGGGAATCTCAGTTACAATGGATGATCCCCATCACAGAAGCAAAACACAAATCTAGAAAATTCCAAAGTATTTTGGCTAAGATTCTTTAAGTGCTGAGCAGGAAGGAAAAGAGAAAAGCTCTGTTGAAGGGCAGCGTTCAGTGGGACCACAGGTAATCAAAGTTTCTTATTTAAGCAAAGACCACATCAGAAAAAGTTATGACATCTACCAAAAAATACTACAAATATCAGAAAACTAAACTGTTACTTTAGAACATTTTGCACAAATGGAAATCATCTATCTCTGGCCACTGGAAAGCTAATTTTGATTTTAAATGAGGTTTATTTTGTTCAGTAGTCTTATTCTTGTCTGATAACTGGCATGAGATTCCATCTGGCCACAAAATATCCTTCTTTCCTGAAGACCCCAGGGAAGGTAGGCTGGAGATCTGTGACCTTCCCTTAAGCTACTTAATCAATACATCTTGAACTTGACCTGGAGTGATGAACCACCTGGAAGGGCAAGAGAATTATTTAAACCTGAAGCCCTTTTGGTATTTCCAATGAGACCAATCTACATTGATGCCTATCTACAAAGATCTGGTCTGGGACATCCAACATGGATATGCTCCACAGATTTATATGTATATAGAATCTGATAACTAATTTTTATTTAAACATATTAATTAAGTGCACATGAATATATATATATATTTATACATAAAATGAAACAAAACAAGAGGTGCTAATGCATTTCATAGGAATATAAAGGCTTTTTGCCCCACTCTTCCCCAATTCATTTTTTTTCTGCAAAAGATACAGAGAGAATTTTCTTTGACTGAGCATTAGGCCCAAGATGGAAATGTTTGGCTACAAGAAGTTTTCATCAAAAAGAATTGATCAGTGTTCTGGCATATCAGTGAGGCAATTTCTGATTTTTTCATTGAACCTAATTTAAGCTTTATTAAGCATAAATTTAAGCTTCTTTCAACAGACACTTTTGATGCAAATTACATTTTCAGGTCTTGGGCAGATGTCTTGGGCATGGCCATGCACAATGGGACAATGGCATGTGCTGAAAGTTTCAGCTGTTCCTGCTCACTGAGTCTGTCATGCCCTAAAAGCTCTTGACCCATAGATTGCTGGTGTGCCTTTATTTCTGCACAGAGAGTTCTGGAGAGGATCTGTTCTTTCTTAAAATCTTTGCAGCAATTTTTTAAATGTGGAAAAACAGTTTCACATAATTGTATTTATGTATATAATTTTTATAAATATACTCAATTCTATATATAAGTGACAAATATATTTGAAACATTTTATGTATTTATGACTTTATAGGAAAGGCAGAATACATCACTAAAGAACAAACTCTTCTATTAACGTTTTGAACAAGTAGGAATAAAACAACCTGAATCAGGTCCCGGCTTCTCTGGCAGTAAAATGATATGAGTTAGTTTTTATTGTCCTAGTGACCTTATGCTAAGAAATTTATTTTTCCTTTATGGAGTTGAAATGTTTTATGGGACCTAGGCAGGAAACTATGGCACTTGAGCTGTCTCAGTGTACATTAAGCTACTTTTTTGAGATACTGAATAATTGCCACTCAGAAATTGTGAACACCAGCAGTTCTGAAGTTCAAAAGCTGACCTATCACAGCACTGCACAATAAGCATGTTTTCCTTCCTCCTCTAATGTTGAGTTTTGCATTGACTACTCTGAAGTATACATCATGTCTTGGAATATATTCAGCAAAATTAAAAAGTCCAATAAAAGAAGTAGATAACCTTATCAGAATTTCCTTGTGTCGGATCGTAGACTGAGGAAATGAGCATTTGTATGAGCTTTTATAAAACTCTGTTTCTTCAATAATATTGCTGAGTATATAATGGGAAATGAAAAAAGGAGATTGCATATGTAATGGAAATTTTCTGATTTGTATTCAAAATGCATGTTCACAGATACTTTGTAATATTTACCAGTTCTAGTTAGCAGCACCTTGTTTCTCAATACTCTATAAAAAAATGACCCATAATGAGTTTTCAGTAAATAATGATCCATAAATAAGAAATATGTTGCAGGGTTTTTCGCAAAAGTTTCAACTGAGATTTTCAAGAATGTGTAATAAATTTAAGGTTTTAAATATTTACTTAGGTATCCTAGGGAGTGATTTATTTCTTTTTACAGTAAGTGTCCTGTTGGTCCTGGTGATGTGAGAAAGCTCCCCCGGTGAGAATGGTGTCAAAGCACTGGTATGAAAAAATTATGTATTATTGCAATAAAATTCCTTCTAATCTTAGTACTGCAGGTGCTATGAGAAGAAAATTTAATACAAAGGGCAGAAAAGATTATTGGTACAATAATAACAAAAGAAGAAAAGTGTTTCATATGTTTAGAATGGTTTTCACCCAATGATCTCTTGGGGCTTTATAAAGGAATTTGGATGACAATGCCACTACTCTGAAAACCAGAACTAGCAGCACCATTCCAGAATAGAAAATTAATTGCTTGGAATGAGGAATCAGGAAAAAGTCTCCTGTCTGTATGTCCCATGCTGGTGCAGATTGCACAAATAAATCTGAGACAATAAATTAACAGTGAACATCTATTTCTTTGTGGGGAAGATCTTCAGGATAGCTTACCTTGGAAATTTTTTTTGCTACTATTTTTCATATCCTTCCTGGAAATTTAAGATTCTGGTATAGGTACTGGATCTCATGGGTTTTTTCTGAATTATAGTGTGTAACCTGTGTTCACTTCTAATGATGATTGAAAATCTACTTAAGATCAGCTCTTATTGTCAAGAGTAGCCAAGCAGACTGTGCTGTGACTGCCAGGTGTTTATTGTCTGGAGGCAGTCTGAGTAGAATCACAGCACCATGGAGTGTCTTGAGCAGGAAGGGACCAACAAGAATCATCAAGTCCAACTCCTGGTGCTGCACAGGAAAACTCCAAGAATCCCACGATGTGACAAAAGTCCTTTTCTTCAAAGGAAAAGGCAGATCCTTCCCTTCTGAATCCACAAAGCAATTTTGATATACATTTTCAATCTTTATTTAAGGAAACAATATATATTCTCTTCCTTTCTTCTACTTTTCCTCTTTTCTAGCTTATTTTTCATCTACCGAAACCAATATTGTCTTTGTTCATAGTGGTCAAGGTCTTATGTTAATGATGATAAATTGAGTCTTCACCAGTGCCAGTTATTGGGGATCAAAAAAATTCTTTGGTCCATAATATTTAATTATTAAATATATTTTGAGAGCTCAACTGAGCTCCCAAATCCATTTGCATATTCTAACAAGTTTCAGAAACCTCAACTGTTCAAGGGCAATCTCCATTTCAAATCTTTCCAAAGCAATTCCCTTTGTTTATGGCCTACGTGTCCTTACAGCCAGTGAAAGGGGATGATGTAATGTTCTGCAAGTCACACCTCTTCCTTTTTCCCACGTTCTTGCTCTTTGACATGAGGAAAATCATATTAAAAAATCCTCATGGCTTGCCATGACACTTTAGGGCCAGATCCTATCAGGTTAATTTGCCCAGGGAATGTTCACTATGTCCATTGGTTAAGGCAGGTGCTATTCCCTAAATTCAGATTACATGTCTGGACTTTTTTCCCTATCAGTGGAAACCCATAGGTACATCCACAAAAGAACATTTAATTTTTATGACTAAGTAGACTGTGAATATGCAGAGACAAGCACACTTCTACTCTGCTGAAAGCCTCTTTCATGGGATTACTGAGGAGGTAAGAGTTTATTCAATATATAAAAACAGGGTTATAGAATTTGGACAGAGTACAAATAATATCCAATAATTTCCCAAAGTATTTAATATATGTATTTCTTACTTTTATCTGTTTACTTCCCCAGGGCAAATGTATTGTGACTATTCCAGTTTGCATTATCCCTGACAACATGCAGGAATATAAAAAAGAAGGAGCTTTGTATCTCTTGCACATGCATGTTGTGGTCAGCCCAAGTCAGGCTAATAAAATTCCGAGCTGTCTCATCATATGCATAGATACAAACTAACGTGATGGAATACAGAGAGAGAAGCTGACAGGGAAATGGAAATGGAAGGCTCTAAAGATATTTTAGTGCACTGAGATGAAGGAAGGACAGTAGGAATGGATTGAGCAGTGGGTGTTGAAAGTGACAGCTCCATTCCTGTTAGAAGCAGCATCAACTCATGCAGCATCAGCCACTTTTCATTCGTCTTCATGATACCCATGCTTCTGATTTTTGTTCCTAGAGGGTGGATGGCTAATCTGTCCTATCTGTTGTGGATAATTTCCATAAATTATTTAAGCAGTTTGTCTGTCACTCCTAACACATAGAATAACAACAAATTTCTATTCAAATTTCTGTTTAGATTTTCGTTAAAAAGTGGTCTACATTAAATTAAAGAATGGCCATCTGCAGGTTTGATAAAATCACCAGGATTCCTGTCTTTTCCTCCAAGTTGCTTTCCCAGCATTCCCCAGTCTGTACTGCCACATGGAGTTATTCCTTTCTGCTCCAAGGATTTGGCATTTTTCTTTCCTGTACTCCCGGATATCCCCATTGGCCCATTTCTTCAGCATGCTGAAGTCCCTCTGAGTGGCAGCACAATCACTTTGCATATCGACTGCTCCTTGAAATTTTGTACCATTTGCAGACTTGGCCATTGTACCATTCATCATCTTGGCCATTGAAAATTATTAACAGCATTGGCCCAGCAGTGCCTGTGACTCCTGGATTTTGTGCTGCCAGTCATAACCCCCATGAGGCTGGGAGACAAGCTCACTTTCAATCCACCTCACTGCCCACTTATTTTATTTTTGATATACTTGCCTATGGTGATTTTTTCAGACAACATGGAAAGCTTGTCCTAATAATTTCTCCCTCCTTGTCCTAATAATTTCAGTGCACACAGCTATCCAGTTGAGGAGGGATGTTTTCCCCTTTATAAATCTGTATTCCCTACACCTCTTTGCCTCCTTGTCCTTCATACATTTACAAGAGGTTTCCAGGATGAGTTGTCCCACCACCCTTGCAGGCTGATCAGTCTGTACTTTCCTGGTTCCTCATTCAGGTCCTTTCTGGAAGAGAAGAGTGAGGTTTGCTCTTTTCCAGTCCTCTGTCAGTGGCCACGACCATTCCAAGGTAGTTGAGAGTGACCCCCAGCTCCCTCAATACTCCTGGGACATCTCACCAGGTCTTCTGGGCTTGAATATATCCACTTCTATACAAGTTCCCTATGCTGGTCCTCTTCCACTGATGGTCAGTCTTCCTTGCCCCAAATTTTCCTTTTGGTTTCTGAGACTGCTGAAGGCCAATCTTACCAGGAAAAATCAAGGAAATAATGGCATTTGTTTCCCAGCTTTTTCTATGTCATCTATCACCAGATCTCCTGCCACCTTCAGCATCAAAACCACATTTTTCCTGATCTTCCTTCCCATAGAAGCCTGTCCTGTTGATCTTTATCCACAGGATAAAGTTAGAATTAGTGAGAATCCACTTCCATGTGAATTCCTAACCCTGATCCCTGGGTGCTCCGACAGTGTCACTATATTCCTCCTGGGTACCCATATATGCAAACTGATGACAACTATCATTTGTACCCTTCTATTTTACTTATTTTCATAAGTTCAGACCATATCCAATCTATGAATATGAAACATTGTTTTTATCATGATTTATTAGGGTACTGACGTCATAAGCAGCCCTGGGCAAGAACTGGATATTTTGCTTTACACAGTTAGTTCTTTTTGGTTCTTCCAAAATGATTTTTCTATTAAGTGAAACTGTAAAAAATAATGTTATGAGGGCATCAAAAAAAAGCTATCACAGAAAACTTCTTTTATTTTGTCTTTCTTAAACTTAAATCCTTCCCCACAACATTACTTTCTTTCTAGAAAGTAATCTCAAATAAGAGGATGGAAATATTCCATTCTGAGATTAGCGAGGAAAAAAATCAATGAAATTGACAGTTTGAAAAAAGTCTTAATTTTTGATGATAATGGAATTGTCTTTTTAATGTATATATATAACCAATTTCCAACCGGCAGTAAAAAGTGACTTAAGAAGAAAGCCAAAGACTATAATAACTGTGTCCCAAACCATAATTTAACTAACAGCAGCAGGCTCTTCTTCATGTCCTAATAAGCTTCTCTTTCCTTCATAAACATTTCAATCCCTTTGAAGAAAATTAACAGTACAATACAAAAGCACAATGCAATGTGCTTTTCATATATATACCTGTATAGGTATATAGTGGTACAAGCATCAGTTTGCTACAAACTCCAGATATAAATATAGATGTAGGTATATGTGTAATCTTTTCTTATTAGAAAAAAACGAAACATTTTTTGCAAAGTACAAAGTCATTGTCCTCTAACCTAATTCCTGAGATACTGCAGAACGTAATAGACAAGGTCTGTGCCTTTAGGGAGAATTTCTTTTCATCCCAACTTTCCATGTCTTCCTAGGGCATGTCATCTTCCACCTCAGAAACTTTGCCTGACTTTTCCAGTTTTCCCCTCCACATTCAGGCTTAATCCATTTCTCATCTGCTCTACCCCCCTATGGCACTTCTTCTGCTTCCATTGCAGACGTTCATAAGTCACAGTCTTTATGCAATTGTTTTTTCTCAGCCGTTCCCATGCAACTGACATGTCCTGCTTGGGGGAGTATTTCCTTCTTGCATGCTTTATGACACACTTTCAGTGATTTTGCCATTTTACAGCCTTTTGCCAAGTGCTCTGTCTTTTCCAGTTCTGTTACTTGCACCATTTGTCAAAGTTGTTCAAAACAAAGAAAGGACTTTTGGGGCCATCCCAGATGGTAATTACTGGTGCCAAGAGAGACTGCTTCCTTGTTCTTCTTGGTTCAAGCCTAATTTCATCTTTTATGAAAGATGAATCAGAAGTGTATCATTTGAGATTTGTTTTTGTTGAACTGTCCCACTGATTTCAGTTTAAGGATTCCATGAACACTTTTCCACAGAAGGGTACCAGAACTACCCTAAAATAAATTGCAGTAATGGGAGACAGAAACTGTGGAATAGTCTGTGTTATAGGCCACAGTCATCTACGACAATAAAGATCCACTGACTAAAAGGTTTGTTCATTTTCTATAAAAATGGAATGGAATGGAATGGAATGGAATGGAATGGAATAGAATAGAATAGAATAGAATATAATAGAATAGAATAGAATAGAATAGAATAGAATAGAATAGAATAGAATAGAATAGAATAGAATAGAATAGAGCAGAACAGCCCAATTAGATGGACCAACAAAGATCATCTTGTCCACCATTTCTGTGTTGTCTCCTGGCCTTTGCTGCTCGTTTGAATTCAGCTTTTGGAGACATCAAGATACCAACATTTATTTCTGCAATATTATTATGCCCAGATAGGTTACACCAAGATTAAAGTGTTCCTACTTTTAGCTTCCTGTTAGTCATCCTGCTGTATCTTGTCAGTGCTATTTGTAAATCTTGAAATATCAATATGTCTTGCTTTCTAAAATACCTAATATGCTGCTTTTCTTGGCTGTGCATCATCTGGCTTAATTAAAAAAAAATATCTTTTGTCTTGAAAATATGCCCATGGAAAGTATAGATCAAGCTGATCTAAGATGCTAATGACCTTGCTTATCTGTGTACAGGTACCTAAAGAAACCAATCTCAGGGATATGAGTCAATCTCTTTAGAGAGGCCTGTGGAAGTAGAGTCTTTGTTTTTGTTTTTGTTTCTGAGATCCACATGCAGCTCTTCCTAAATTCACTTCAGGATGTCCCACAGCATAGGCTCCCTTAAGGTCCTGTTTATGTCTGAACCATTGTGTCTGACAATGCTGACCTTTTCCATTGCATTTCAGAGTTGAGCATTCAACTAGAGTTCCAAAGACCACTTGAGTCTCCTTGCCAGTGTGGACAGGGTTTCTGTAACATTTCTCCCAGGTAGCAAACAACAGGATAAGAGGAAGTGGCCTCAAGTTGCACCAGGGGAGGTTTAGATTGGATATTAGGAAAAATTTCTTCACTCAAAGGGTTGTCAAAGGGTACTCATGGAAATAGTGGAGACACCACTCCTGTAGGAATTTAAAAGACATGAGGATGTTGCACTTGGGGACATGAGTTAGTGGTGAACATTTCAATATTTGACATTGTTGAAGTTCCTTCATGTTTGCAGACCATAAATGAAATTGTTCCACTACAGTAATTTTCTCAGCAGCTCAGGAGAACCCCAATGGCAGGAGGGTTGGAACTAAATTGTCTTTAAGGTCCCTTCCAACCCAAACCATTCTGTGATTCAAGAAAAATGTAAAGTAAAAGTTCAGTCGATGTCTTGATGGAGTTGTTTTTGACTCTGCACCCTGGAGAATATGACTTTCCATCGTCAAATATGAGAACAGAATGGTGCAGGAGCCATCAGCCAATGTTTATGCAGTTCTCTGAAGCTGGAAAATGCTTCTCCATGCTTTTTTCTTTTACTTTTTTTTCCTTCTCAGATTCTGGCAGGCATTTAAATGGGACATTTTTACCCAAAGCGCTATTTTAGCCTCTTATTTTCCACAGCTAAATTAGACATTTTGTTCTATTCTCTAAAAAATAGTAATTAAAAGAATAAAAATGTCTGATTTGATTCCTAATATGCAGTGAAAGCTTAAGCTAGCTAATAATTGTTAATATACTACTTAGAGCTTCCTCTGACTCACAGCCAACTGCAGAGGGCAAGTCAAAACAGCCTTGGATAAATAATTAAAGCATTTAAAGATGTTAGGCTTATATTTTGATCCTAATCTTTAGCTAGTATAAATCTGCCCTGCTCAATGGAGTGAGTGGAGCTGCAGAAACTGAAGATTGAGTCTTATTTTTAAGACTTCCCTAGGTCATAAGGGAGTAGAATTTGTATTTATTGATATTTCTACTTAGATGTTATTTATTTCTCATTGGCTGATAATTTCTGAAGCATTTTTTGAATGAGATTAAATGTAGATTATGTATGTAAATGTAGATTATTATCCTTTAATTTCTGTACCTGCTATAGAGGCAAATCCAGGCAGCACTAGAATAGACATAATTGCATTTTTAGACATGGATTGGTCTCATGTAATTTTGTCTGATGGACTAACATCTAAAACTAAGCTACATACCCTGGGTGCCTTTCAGAGTCAGTGGTGCTGAAAAGAAGCTTCAAATATTTAATTCACCTTTCTCCTGGCAAGCATCTAAAATCTCTCAGATAATCTGAGCTCTAGAAGCACCTGTTTCTGCCTGCTGACTATTACTTAGAGAATATAGCTAATTTACACATCATTGACAATTTTATTTTCTCTTAATAAAGGTGAGATGAGTTTTTTGCCATTGAACAAGCTTGTCATTGAAGTACACTTGGCTTTAGATAGGGGTTTTGCACAAAAAATGTTGTAGCTTAAAGAAAATTTCACAGTTGACCAGAACAGAGACAACAGATGCAAAACTCTTCCCTGTGGTAGTAAATTCCTTTGACTAGTCAACAGGCATGTTGCAACTTTCACCACCTTCTCTTTGCTTGCCTTCTCCCAAAGTTATGTTTTCCTGTGTTTAGCCAAAATTGACATAGTTTTGTCCATATTTATCAGGTACCTTGAATACCAGTGAAGATTTCCTTAGCTCTGCTATAACAGAAGATTCTGTAGGGGCAGTGGTCAACTGAGAGGGTTCTGGACCAGACTAGGGCCAGTGACAGCCTCATTCCCATAATTATCTCATAATTCTCATTGTCCCATAATTATAACCTCATCAACAGGAATACAGTAGTCTGGCAATGGCCACAAAAATGGCCAGAACTCCTTGTTTTGCTTCACCTGCAGGTCTTGATTGGCCATTATTATTACTCTCCTGGGGAAAGACACAGTGGATAAATGCCACTCATAAGAGTGACCTTTTTGGTAATCCCCACCATTTTGAGTAGAAGCTGGATCAGGAAATTCAGATCTCCAGGGCTTTTTAATCTTCACCTTTCCTGCACTGCCAGAAAAAACCTAAGTTTTACAGAGGCAACATTCAGTTTTTCCTGCAGTCCTCTGAGTGTTTGAGCTACTTGTGCTCTGACAGCCTTAAGGGGAATGTATTGGCTGCCAAATGGAGCTGGTTTGGCTTTAGGGCTTTAGGGCTCCACATACTCCTGTTGCTTAAATTGTGGCCTATGAGGAGCATTGAGAGCAAGAATAAAATGAGATAGGGCTGCTACATTACTGGAAAGTTGAGATTTCCTTGAGATAATGAGTTCTGGGGTCAGAGCAATGGGGTTTTTTTGGCAATGAGCATTCTTCATTCAGCGCTTTGTACCTTTGCTACAAAAAAGACACAAAATCAAAGGAGTTTAGGAATGAGGCCAACATAATTTGGTCAATATAAATGCAAGTTTAACTGAAATACAGTGAACCTTTTGTGCTAGTTATGGTGATCACGATTACAGCACTTGGGGATAATCAAAATGGTAAATCTGCTTTTTTTTTTTTGAGCAAACGCATATTTCACCCCTCCCAGAAATCTCAGTTCCACCATCCACCTAAGCACAGGGACTGCACCATTTTTGAATAGTTCTTGTCAGAAGGGATAAAATCCAGCAAAGCATATCTGGATATAAATCCAGATGTCTATTTTAGCTGAGCATACAATCAAAGTTATATGAGATAGATCCAAATCAGAAAACAGAGCTTCTGGCATGACCTGAATTCATCTCTGCTGTAGACACAGAACTGAGAGAGTATAATGGGGATATTATGCTCACATTTAAAAATTTCTGTGAAGACAATTCTATCAATTCATCCTTAGATCCTCAAAGAAAACTCAGAGGCATTCAATGTTAATCTTCTCCAAGCAGAATTGCAAGCACAAAGGTTCTGAAATTTTGCTAATTACAGGCTCAGGAATCTCCATTTTGTGAAAAACTCTCAAAGGTGGTTTTCTTTTCTTCATATTTCAGTGTCTGTGACCTTCAACATATGTACCACATATGCACATATGTACAACTACCTGAATTATGTTAGGAATCAGAACTAGACACTGATCCACAGAATCATAAAATCATAAAATGGATTGGGATGGAAGAGACCTTAGAACTTATCTGGTTCTAAGCTCCTGCTATGGGCAGGAATACAGAAAACTCTGAGTTTCTCTGTAATCCCTATATAAGCACCAGCTGTCCAATCTTCTATTATAGCCACAGAGAACTCATTCATATTTAAACCAAAGATGACCAGAAAGCAGTTCAGCTTACTCTTAAGCAAATTCTTCCATTTGAGCAACTGGATCTCTGCTTCTGGACTCAAAATATTGCACTGGTGGGATTTCCACAGAGCATTGTGGAAGCTTGTAGACACACCTATGAGGGGCACAACCCTCTTGTCTGAACATTGGCTTCTACTGCCATTTTCCATTTTAGATGTGGATAAAGGCCATGAAACAGGGCCTAAGGACAACTGGCAGCTGGAACAGAGGTGAGAATATCCCAATAGCACTAAGCATCTGAAATATAGGTCTGTATTTAGTCAAGATGTAGATGATTTCCATTTCTCACTTTAACCACTAAAAGAAGAGCCCCAGTGAATGTTACCTACAAAGAAAAGGCAGAAAGAAGTGAGACAAAATTGTCTGAAGAAAAGACTAATGAAAACATAATTGTATTCACATACCTAGAAAGCAGAGATAAAGAGGAAAAATAAAAGTATTCACTATATTAATTGAATATGGGAGAAATAACTGAACAAAAACTTCACTAGGAACACCTCCTTAATGAAATGGATCACAATAAAAACAGAGCAGCTGGAAAGGCTGAAGTGTGCCCATGCCTGGAAGCTTTGGTGAACAGGTAGAGGACATGGACTGGTTTTCCTCCCGAGGTCTCTTCCAGCCCCACTTCTAATGATTCTGTGACTGTATTTTTCCATGTTGGGGAATTGGAAAATGATCTCTGTGGGTGGAAATGGACTTACCCCCATCACACAGGCCTCCTGACACCGCCAACAGAATTTTAAATGAGGAGCTAGACAGTCTGTAGCTCTTTAATAGGGCTTTGCTGCCAAGGGGCCCAACACATTTCCCATAATGAGGCGAGGGTAGGAGGAGAGAAGAGGGAAATTCCTCCATTCTTTATATTTCCATAGTATTTTGTAATTAATTTGATGCTTTTACAGAAAATTAATTGGGTTTTGATAATGAAATAGAGAGAACTAACCAGACACCAGCAAATTAAAAAAAATTTAAAAATCACAGCCTAATGGGCCCCCACGTCAGACTGATAATGCTGTCTCCCTCAGGTGCTTGAGGGAAAAATAGCCCAGGAGGAGACACTGTGAAAGTCCTTGTCAATTGAAGGGTTAATCTGCCTTCCCTCCCCACTCTCCTGCTCCCTCACAACTAAAGCTAAGCAGATTAATTAAAACTTAAAAGGATTCTGATTTAGTTACAAGTAAGAAAGTGAAGTGCTGCAGCCTCATGCCTATAATTCACCATTGCAGAGCAACACTTGGACAGGCTGAGCTGTAATTACCTCATGATGTACTGTGTTCCCTGCAATTCCTCACAAAACCTCCCTTTTAGGTTTTTCCCTGCCTTACCTCCTCTCATCTCACAACCCTCCCTGGCTGAAGGCATTTACAAGTGGTAAATATTAATTGTTAGGGAGATGACAGCTGTGGGTCAAGCAGGGGCTGATGGATCAGCTCCATAAATCCAAGAGGTATCTTCTCCACTTCATCTGTCACCCCCTGGTGAAACAGAAAGCCATTCTAGAATATTTCTACTTAATATTTCATTTTTTTCCCCTCAATATATTACCAGGAGAAAAGCAGTATGAGTAGGAAAGAAAAGAGAATCACAGTCTTGCATATCTTCCTATTTACCACTAATTAGTATGAAGTAGAGCAAGTTATTAATTTTCCACACATAGCAGTTAAATTCACACATTATTTACTATAGGAAATAACCAATAATTTTCTGTTGTCAAATCTGTAACCCACCAAGCCCCCAGGTTCTAAATACAATTCATCTTTTGTGGAGTTCCACATGGGCCAGGTTGGATGGGATATGGAGAAACCTGGTCTAGTGGAAGGTGTCCCTGCCCATGGTAGTAGATTGGAATCTTCACAATCTCTTCCAACCCAAGCCATTCTGAGATTCCAGGATTCTCTGATATCTGGTAAATATACTATACACCTATTTGGATGTCCTTAAAAACATGAGAATGAAAATACTTACTTATGGGTTAGTTATGGGTTAGTTGTTTGCATAGAAGTGATTTTTCGCCTATGTTCTGCATCTACAAACATTGTGAATCCTTCCAGGGATGGTGACACCATCTCTTTCCTGGATGGCTTTTTTCAAAGCTTGACTGCCCCTTCAGTGAAGGAATTTTGCTTAATAGCCAATCCAAACCTCTTCTGGTGCAACTTGAAGCATTTTGCTGTTGTCCTATCACTTGTTATCTGAGAGAAGAGATTGACCTCCACAGGGTTCCACCTCCTTCCAGGGAGCAATTGATAAGGAATTCCATAAAATTAATTGGACAGATCTGTCCAGTGGGATGGGATATGCTCCACTTCCATTTTGAGAAAGTAGAAGTTTGATAGGGAGACAAAATTGAAGATACACACCTAGAGACCCTGAGGTAGCTTTATTTCACATAGAATCCCAGAATCCCAGAGCTGGAATGGACCCACAAGCTTCATAGAGCCCAACTCCTGACCTTGCACATGGCACACCAAGAATCCCACTGTGTGCCTGAGAGCATTCTCCAAATGCTTCTTGAACTCTGCCAGGTGTGTTTTACTTAAGTGATGAAAACATTCACAGAGGATGTATCAGCACTGTATTAAAACCACAAAAAGAAGGAAAGATAAATAAATAAATAAATAAATAAATAAATAAATAAATAAATAAATAAATAAATAATCAGACCATCTGTGCTCCTGATATCTTTTTGACTATCAAGGATTATTAAGTATTTGTCTGTAAATCTCTCAAAGCACTGGGTTCAGGTTTCAGTGCCATTTGATATGCAGGGGCTCACAAGGAACGATCCAGAGGTGGTAACATCCCCTAGAAGTGCTGAGTTAGATCTAGCTGGCCCCTGCAGATGTTCAGGATACCTTTGGCTTCTCAAATTACACTTGGTCTATCCATGAGACACCTGAACTGAGCCTCCAGCGCTTGTCAGTGACCAAAAGACCTTTGTAAATCAACTCAGGCTGCATAATTCAAGTATGAAGGGATGGGCTGGAGCAGCAAATTCCCTCACTGACAGTTTAAGGTGGATTCAGAGGTTTTGACTCATGTCATGACTTTGATTTTCAATGATAAATTAAAAACTAGAAGCTTTTCAACAAAAGATTTTTTTTTTAGGATGAATCAGGAGACAACAAAACTAGAAAATACATATTTTTCACATGTCATGTCTGGGGTCATCTGGAGATTTTCTATATGAGAGCAGAGGTGTATAAACTCTTGGAATATTTTATTCTGCAGGTCTATAGATTTGCTTAATCAACCTTAATACTTATTTGCTATATACCAGTTCCCATGTGTTAATGGTGGGTCCTTCTCAATTCCTTTTTTATCAACTACCAATCCAAAATTCCCTGTTTATGAGACCAATAATTTATTTTCCCTTTTTAATAGATTTGTAAAGTAGATTTGTTATTGAGATTAACCTTTTTTATCTTCAGACCTTTTTCTTATAGAAATCTTATGATTTCTAGATTTCTAGATCTTGTAATTCCTGGATTTCTTTATAGTAATAAAATTTACACCACTGCAATATCAGAGTTTATATTTAGATCTCTAAACAATAGAAAAAAGAAAAAGAAAAAAAATCTGGTACATATGTTTAGATTTTATAGTATAATTTCTGCCAATTGCAAGGGAACCATTCCCACATTTAAAGTTGACTCTGCACAATATTTGGGAAAATGCATCTGGTTTAGTACTCTTATAAAAATTGGAAGAACTTTTTGTGGCACTTTACAGGGCTGTGAACTTTGTCAGGAAATGGCCCCACTGTCAAGACAGTGTCTTTTGACAATATCATAAATGTTACTTAGATTTGATTGATTTATATATTATTGAGAGATTTATTTCCTGTCAGAGTTCAAGAAGTCATCAACGGCATCAAGGGTGCAACTGCTTATAGCTGGGCAGTTTCTGTTCAGTTCAAACCAAAACAAAGGTAATTGTAATTATTTTTTTAAACCACAGGTCTGTTTTTGGCCCTGAAATCTCATAAACAACCTTTTTTTTTCTGTTGAATTGGTTTCTTTTGTTTGTTTGGGGTTTCTTTTGTTTCATTTTGTTGTTGTTGGTGGTGGTTTTGTGGATTTTTTGGGGTTTTTTTAAATTTGTTTATTGTTTAAGAAGGATTAATAAGAAATTCACAGTGACGGTTCACATCACAGAGGATATACAACATTCCTTTTGGTTTTTCTGGGTTATATCAGGAAGAGCATTGCCAGCAGATCAGCAAGGTGATCCTGCCCCTCTGCTCAGCCCTGCTGAGGAACATCTGGGATGCTGTGTCTAGTTCTGGGCTCCTCAGGACAGGAGAGACATGGAGCTCCTGGAGTGGGTCCAGTGCTGGGTGGCAATGATGGAGGGACTGGAGCATCTCCCTGAGGAGGAAAGGCTGAGGGAGCTGGGGCTGCTCAGCCTGGAGAGGAGGCACAGCTGAGAGGGGCCCTCAGCCCTGGGTGTCCCTGTGTGCAGGGAGGGGCAGAGCAGGGCCCAGGCTCTGCTCCAGGGCCCAGCAATGGCACCAGAGCCACGGGCAGGGACTGAGCCCAGCAAGTTCCACCTGGACAGGAGGCAGAACTTCTTCCCTGTGCAGTGACCGAGCACTGAACAGAGACCAGAGAGTCTGTGGAGTCTCCCTCACTGGGGATATTCCAGAACTGTGTGGACACAATTCTGTGCCCTGTGCTCTGGGATGACCCTGCTTGAGCAGGGAGGAGGTGCCAAATGAACCACTGTGGTCCCTTCCAACCTTACCTAACCTAGAATTCTGCCATATAACACAGATGAAAGACTTTCCAACAGAACCAGCACTGGTGGCTGCAGTTCAAAGTTCTGACAGGAAAGATCTTCCCAAGTTATCAGGAGCATGTGATGTGTTTCCTCATCATGTGGGCCTGCACAGAGCTGCAGAAAGGATGAATCCACAGGGGTCTGTGCTAGAATTGCAGCACCACACAAAACCATAGGATGTGTTTGTAATTAAAAACGATTTCCTCTGACTCTAGGGCTAATATTTTTAGACTAATTCTCAACTGTTTTGTAAAAGAAGATTTATTCAGTAAGACCACAGACTGTAGAGACAGCTTTTTGGTCTCCAGCAAAGGCCAGTTCCGACTGCTTGTTAGGAAGGAGCAGGAAAAGGAAAATATGCATTGATGTTCCCACATTTGAGCTTTCCAGACTCCTGCAATCTGTGGCTATGCAATTTCCTGACCTGGGGGTTATTCCTTTGTCTCTCTTAGTCTGTGAAGGGTTTTCCTTCCATGTTTGTATCTAATTGCTTTTCGAACTCGTGAAAACTTATGACATTCACAACATCCCAACATCCCGTGGCAATGAGTTTCATAGTTTAATTTTGTGCTGTGTGAAAAAGTACTTTCCTTTAATCATTTTGAATCCACCTTTAGATAACTTTATATGATACCTACTAGATTTTGTATTACAAGGAATAGCAAATAATTGTTCTTTCTTTGCCTCCTCCATGATTGTCATGATTTCATAGATTTCTGTCCCATCCTGAAACAATTAGTCTCTCCAGGCTGTAGAGATTTATTTCAGTTTATCTCCCTTTACATGGAACCTGTTTCATTACTTTAAGCATCTTTGTTGTCCTTTCCTTATTTTGCCAATTTTTCTATATTTATACGAGTTGTACTGTGTACAGTTATTTACACCTGTTAAAAGCAATAACATTATTTTTTCATGCTAATACAGGAGCATTTTAAACCCATTTTTGACTACAAACATGTGAGACTATGGCTAGTTTGGTTTTGCACAATCAGTAAATATCAAGTAGTTTCAAATTATGGAAAAAATCTCTTCTGACTTGTGATGAATTCTGGGTTCCATATTTTTTTTAAAAAGAGATATATTTATTTAATATTTGTTTTGATTATTTCATCTGATGTTCCTCAGTCTGGTGGAGAGAAAACAATATGTTCTGCTAATGACTATGTTTTTAATATCTGATGAATTTTCTTCTGTGAGAGAAGGACACAGCTCTTTCAAACTCAGCAGCTGAATAGATCTATATGCCCTAAGGCAGAATGTTGTCAGGATAATGACACAGCTAATGTAATTAATTAACCCTTCTGAAGTCTTAATGTTTCAAAATTTCAGGTAATGGTATTTAGGTAGCCATTTTATTTCATTTTATTTTATTTTATTTTATTTGGACTTATGTAAGATTGCAGTTTGATACCTAAGCAAAAAGGCCCTCTCCCAAAAGGAAGAAAAAAGAAAGAGAAATAAAATCTGGTCACTCCAAATGAAAAAAAACTAAACAGGATATATTATGGAAGCAGAAAATTGTTGAGGTGTAAGCTTTATAAAAATAACATTTCCCACATCATATGCTAACCACAAATAAATCTCCAATATGAATGTTTTATGCCATAAAATAACAATAACAAAAAATCATTTATTTGGATGTGAAGCTTGAAACACAGGTTCAAAACCTCAGCATGCTATGGATTGCAAATTAGAATGCGACCTTGGCTGCAACATTTAATTGCTGTGTGCTTCATTCCATGATCTTTTAAAAAAGAGGACAATATAATTTCCTTATCCCTGATTTTATCTGACTTGTTTATTCAGACTACAAATAAAGCAGGATCTGGCCTTTGTTTTTAATGGTAGGAACAGCCCTTCATGCAGGGAAATTCTGAATTTCATACAAACCTTTTGTTACTGAGCCCTGTACATGATGACACTCAATGTTGATAAATATGTCTGAGCAACTAAGTAATTTGAAGTTGTATTTTAATTCTGTTCAAGTAAAATGAGTGAAATCCTGGTTGTTTGATTTATATCAGTGAAAATCTGGAATAATTCTGTTGAGCTCTCAGGGGTCTTTCTCATTTACATTGAGGTGACAAAAACTTGTATTAATTGCTTTTATTTTTATCTTGGAACTGAAATTAAAGCATGTCTGTTACTTTAAGATTATATTTGGTGTTTTTTTTAATCCATGGAAAAGCAGTTTTATGCTGTCACTGAAGATGTCTTTCTATATCAAACAATCCAGTGAATTCAGTCACTGTATAAATGAAAACTCTTTTTGAGACCTGCTTCTCTTTTTCTGTGCATTTTTCTGTTCTTTTAACAAGTATTTCTGTTTGGACACTACATATGTTTAAACTTGTGATTATCCAGGTCCTGAACATTACAAAATCTCTGTGAAGCTTCCTGCTATGCTCAAAGCTTTCCCATTTCTGTAATAATGCCTTTTGTAAATGCAGGAGCAGAACTGGCAGCATAGCCGGGGAAGACACATTCTTTAGCTTTCCTTTAATTTACACGTTTGAAATTATGTCTGCTTCACCAGAACAAGGTTATTTTTCAAAAGCCTAATTAAAATACCAAAATTGTCAAATTTATTATGATAATGTTAAGGTATAGGATTCAAACATTTTTTTTCTGTATAAAATTAAAAGAAAGTCAAACATGACACTCCATAATAAAAATCAGTCAAATTATAGGTTTTAAATTACTCAGAATTGATTTTTTTTCAGTTTATTTTGCTTAAAAAAAAAAGTTAAAAAAATCAGGATGCTGGAAAAAACGTAGTCATAGAGACATAGGATTGTAGAATCCTAGAAAGATTTGGGTTGGAAAGGATCATAAAGCTCTTCCAGGTCCAACCTCTCCCATGAGCAGGGACACTTTCCACTATCCCAGGCTGCTCCAAGCCCTGTCCAACTTGGCCTTGGACACGTGCAGGGATCCAGGGGCAGCCACAGATTCTTTGTGGTATTTTCCAGAGTTATTTGCACTCCCAAAGTTCCAGGTGAGCTCTGGAACATTTTGGGACAGAGATGGTGCAAACACATGGTCAGCCACAACAAGGAATGGTGTGTTCTGGAGCCAGAGCTGCAGCACACTCAGGAAATGACAAAATGAAATGGAATTCCTGTGGCACTGGCAAGAAGGACTCTCTGTGCTCCTGGACATCCTCATCTTGACTCCAGGCCCTTCCTGATGCTGGACAAGGAATTGGACTGCAGACTGTTTTACCTGTTCACACCTTGTCATGCAAACTTAAAATGTTGGGGCCAATGGAAGCAAGGCAGGTGTTGTAAGGGAATCACTCTGCAATTTGCACACCCAGCTGTTTTCTTTCCTCTTTTCCACCTCTAGTGATATTTGAGCCTGTTGCTCTGTCCTCTCCAGGAACTTTTGATCTACTGTGGAGGATATGTATGGCCACACAACAATACTGCATACAGACTTTTAAATTGTAAGTATTTATTCTCCATCACAGTAAAATTTATATCCTAACACAATTTATAAATCCCTGCCTTTGACATCCCTTGCAAAGAGTAACCCAGAGCTGTGGGGAAGTGTTGTGAAATCTGCCCGTGGCTCCAGGAATCCAGATGAGCATTACAGCAGCTGAATTTTCAGCTATATTGAGGGAAAGGCTGACATAGCAGCCAGGTACACCAGTTTTACACCAGCTGAGAGGTTCTCTGTTCCAAGGCAGCACAAAGATCCAGTCCTTCAGCCGATGCTTGGAGCATCTTGGAAAGAATCCTATTTCTATGCTTTCTTTTTTTTTTTTCCTGGGAATGAGCATTCCAGTGAGTGTGTGTTCAATAGTATGCACATGCTTTAGTAGCCCAGAATTCTGGCACTAATCTCTTTTCAATCCTGGTGGCAATATCAGAGTATTAACAGAGGCTTTTTAATTATGGGCTTTTAAACAGCCATACTTAGGAAAAAAAAAAAAGGAGATATGCAATATAATCTTGCCCAAATGTTATTTCAATGCCAATAAAAAACAGTGAATAGACTGAAGGTCTTAGCAAATAAAACCGTGTTATTTCACTTCAGGGATTGCAATTGTTGGCCAGGCTTGGGATTTTCACTGAAAATGAGATTGGTGGGTTTATTTTAGCCTGAGTAGATAATTCACATTGAAAAATAGTTTGCTAATTATTCTCATTAGTCACCTAGGACAGACCAAGATGTGATGGGTTTAAGCTTTGGCAGGGAAATTTAGGTTAAATTTTAGTAGTTAAAGAAAGAAAAGAAAGAAAAAAAGAAGAAATTTCAAAGAGGAAAGAATGTGTTAATTCAGGGAAAGATCTAAGTAGAAATAAGAAGACATACTGTGAAATGCTGAATAATGACAGATGACAACCTTACCAGAGAGGTGTCTTGATTAGAAAACGTGTTCCTTAGGTTCACTGAAGACTATAGAGCATTTTTCCTTTATTTACATATTTTTAATTTATAAATTACTTGGACACATGAATGTCCAAAGAAGGACAACGAAAGTGGTGAAAGGAATGGAGCAGAGGTCTGAGGAGGAGCAGGTGAGGGAGCTGGGAAAGGGGCTCAGCCTGGAGAAAAGGAGGCTCAGGGGGGATCTTGTGGCTCTGCACAACTCCCTGACAGGAGGGGACAGCCAGGGACGTCAGGCTCTGCTCACAGGGAACAGGGACAGGAGGAGAGAAAATGGCCTCAAGTTGCACAAAGAGGGACGTAGACTGAGTATTAAGAATTTTTTCATTGAAAGATTTGCCAGGAATTGGAAGAAGTTGCTCAGGAAAGTGGTGGAATCATCATTCCTGGAAGAGTTCAGAAGCCATGTTGATGTGACACTTGGGGACATGGTTTAGTGGTGGCCTTGGCAGTGCTGGGTTAACGCTTGGACTAAATGATCTTAGAGGTCTTTTCCAACATAAGTGGTTCCATGATTCTAAGAATTTTCTTATTCTTTCTACCCAGCTAGAGAAACAAATTCTGTTTTGGTATTTAGTCATCAAATTGGAGATCAAAGGGAGAAATACATTTAAGATTGGGCATGTATCTCTATCCCTTTTCCAGAAGCTCATATCTTTATTTTATTAGAGTTTTTCATTCAGACTTATGGATTTTATTATGGATTTTTTGATTTCTTTTCTGTGTGAATAGTGGAAGCCTCATTTAGAACTGAACAATGACATATTGGACACAAAATTTGCCTTCTGAAGCAGGAGCATTCTCCTCCACACAGAGACCCCTGGAACACTGGAAGATGTTTTCTCCCTGGAGTCAGCCATGGTAATTTTGAACTTTATTTCTTTGAGTCTCTGTCTGGAATTGAGATGCCTTTTGTCCCAAAGATTTCAGAGCTTTGAGATAATGCATGACAAGATAATTATGTGCTGTACAAAGAAGCAGTAGTGGAAACTGTAGAGCACTGCAGAGTATTCAGCGTATTCCAGGCACCAAGAACTCATGGATTTGAGAAACATCACCTAATCCCCACTCATTACAAAATCATGAAGACAGAAAATGGGTCCATCTCTGGGAATATGCAAGGTCAGGTTGGATGGAGCTCTGATAAATCAGCTCTAGTTGAAGATGTCTGTGCTCATTGAAGAGGGGATGAAACAAATTACTTTACAAAAAAGTAGTTGGAGTTGGAGTCCTTTCCAACTCAAACTATGCTAAGATAAAACAGTAATATTATTATTAATAATAATATTACATTGAAATTACTACAATGATAAGAAAGCTTTCAAGACTGTCTGTACCATGTAATCAAGCAATTAAACCCTTGACCCATCTCATTGAACTTTTCTAGAAATAATTTTCCTTCATTAAATTATCTGTTAAGACAGGCTCTGATGGTCAGCAAGGAGACACTAGATCCAAGGGAGAGGAATTTATCCCATCACAGAACTGGTGCCTTCTTTAGTTAGATTTTATTTATTTATTAATATTTCATATCTGTCTCCTTTCAACTACAGCATGAGCACAGCTGACTACTTCAGACTAAATGTCTAATTTTGGTACTGGAAAAGTTAGATATGATGACCTTTGCCTAGACGGAAAATACAAAGTAAATTCTTTTATAAAGACCTAAAATTGCTGTTACTGTTCTGAATCAACCGGCAGTGATTGATGACTCCTCTTGGACTTATATGAATGTGTCAGAGGAACAATATTTTATTTACATCTGAGAACTTGACCTTTCTGAATTGCAGCTTTAATTCAGATGGAAATGGAATAAGGAGAGAAGTCTGAATAACACGAGTGAAGTACCTACAGGTCTGTGCTGAGAGTCTTGGAATTGATGTTTGGTGCCTAAGAGCTGAATGAAAATATCTGCTGAGTGTGGTGGCACTGAGAGGGCATAAAAGTAGTGTGGAAAGGTTAGAACTAGACTTTAGATTGTCCCTAGCAACTAAACTGGGAATTACTGCTGAATCTTTTGGTCCAATAACGAAATCAATTTTTATCCTTTTCAATCTAGTAAATTTTCCCAGAGTAGCAGAAGGTTACAGAAGTTCATCAAAGGCTACAGACAAGATATTTTAAATGCTGTGAGGCTGAGAGTGTATTGGATATATCCCAAATTCACTGAGGATATGTGTAGTGCAATTTACAGAGGGATGGCACATTGGTCAGGTCTAAAATCCAGCTTTTCCCCATGAGAATTTCTTTCTATGAGAATGAAACTGTGCAGAGTTTTATTTTTGTATTTTTTCTCTTTTGATACAGCTTTACTGGGCAGTTTCTAGTATTCAGTAGCTTATCTTTAGTCTACATATAAACAACAAAAATCTTGGAAGATCAGACTTTTTCTGACAAGTCCCTGTAAATTTCCAGATATAATTTGTAGAAAGTGCAAGAAAAGCAGGAGTAAACCTTAGAATCTTTCTTTTGACTTCTGTGCTCTTTGCATTTGACTTCCATAACTACAGCTGCTCTTGGGGCACTTGAAATACTTTTATTAGACATCAAATAGGAAATAAAAATGTCTGTTCAGCACTGTGGAAGTCCTTTGGCACAGGCCATTATTACAGCGTCCTGAGTGGGTCACTGAGGGAGAGAGAGAGACGAGAATCTTGTTTCTTGATCTGAAGGCTGGATTTATTGATATATGATATATAATATATTATAACTATACTAAATAGAATAAAGAGAGAAGTTGCAGAGGTGCTGCTGAGCTAAGAATAGAAAAAAAAGAATGTATAACAAAGTTGTGTCCAGGGACTCTGTCCCCAGCCCGCACCCGTGACTGGCCTTCAATTATAAACATGGGAACATGAGCCAATCAAGGTGCCCCTGTTGCATTTCACAGCAGCTGATAATAATTGTTTACATTCTCTTCTGAGGCCTCTGCCTTCCAGAAGACGCAGAAATCTGAAAGAAAGGATTTCTGTGAAAAAATGTCTGCGACAGGCCATTACAGTTGAAATTTGGAAGCAGTTCACTTCTGTTAATTAATTAATACCAATCTATAACTCACAAAAGCAAGAGCCTGACATGTTGTTGTGTTTATTAAAAGCCTCCATGCACAGTCTTCAGGATATTTCATTAACCTGCCTCTTTAATATTATAAATACACACATACAGGTTTTCAAGGTACTTACTTAAGTATATTGCTTGTTACACCCCAGTGAATGAAATCTGAAATGGACCTCAGAACTGGTTTTAATTCCCAAATGGAAATAGCTGAGGGTACATTTGCCTGAGTAAATGAAGCCCTGCTGGAAGTGGACACAGGCACTAAACTGAGGCTGTTCAAACTGTTCTATATCCAGAGCAGTTTTCAGCATGGTTTCGTTCCAGGCCAACTGGTGCTGCCCCAGATGATCTCACTGAATATCTGGGGTCTTGGTGTGGGCCAAGGACAATTCCTTTTGGGCAGGTTGGATGCATTCATGCTGTTTTGGAGGCTGAGGCAATTCACTATTGCACACAGACCAGTCTAAGCCTCCTGCCCTGGGGACCAGAGAACAGATCCTGGCACTACTCATTTCACTAATAAACACCTTAAATTGTCTTCCAAAGGCTGGACCTGATTCTTCAAATTTAGGGATGTTCAATATCTTGACAGCAGCTGCCTTTCCTGTCTTGAAACTCTGTGCAAGTCCTATACTGGAAAACCAAATTTTTGAATTAAAAAAAACATAGAGGAGCTGCAATACATGTCTGAAATAAAGATGTTCCCAGTTACATTTTTGCTATCTCGCATGACGGGAAGGAAATTACAAAACCTGGCAGCAGGTTTTACTGCTTTTTCACCATTTCAAACAGAATTCTGTCACAAAAGCAGTGTGCTAGGATGTGCATTCCTATTACCTCTGTTATTTTGATTTGTCAGTAGTAACAAGGGTGTTGCTTGGACTTCAAGATTTCCCTCCTCTTGTGCAACAATTAAGCTCTGCCAGCAGTACTGAGATGTAAGTTGGACTAGTTTGTGATTAAACTTAGGAGCACTCAGAAACACCTTCCTGCATCAGGCAGGAGCAGAATATCAAACAGACAACAAGCACCATTACCATCCACTTTGAACTGAAGAGCAAATTTGATAATGTCTGCACTAATTTGGCATCTCTCTTTCCTCTGAACACTCCTTATAAAACAAGACAATCATTCCTCTACCTTGTTTGTTACCAGCAATCACAGAACAATCTTAAATCAGTAAAGTGTGGTGAATCTTAAATGAATATATTAAATTCATACAACAATTTGTATTTTGACTCAACTATTTTTAAAACTCTTTTAATGAAAATCATTATTGGTGAATACAGGAGAAGTCTAGGTAAAACTACAGTTATGTGATCAATTTTTTCTTAATCTAAACAATTCATTACATATAGTAGAAGAAAAAATTTTTATTTTTCTAACATCACAGAAAAATTCCTTTTTTTCCCCATGAAAATGATGAAGTATCATTTTCCTAAGTGAATGTGAAAGAATATGCATCATTGTAAAAAAAGGAGGAAATTTTTTCAGCATGGACTTTTTTTCTTTCCCAACAGTTCAATATTGCAAGTCCAGAAATTTAGATAATAAATTTCAACTCCAGTATTCCCCTGCACACTTTTTTCCCCCCCTTCTCATTTTTTTTTAACATTTGGAAACCTCCTACATCTCTGAAAATGTTAATAGGCTAATTATCACTGAGTTAATTTGCAAGTCATATTCCCTCCTGCCCCCACATTAAAAAAAAAAAAAAAAAGGGGGAAATCTCCTCCCCCATTTTATTTTTCGGCAAGTTAAAAAAAAAAAAAAAAAAAGGCAAGTGAACTTAGCCACAAAATAAGTCAAGGGAAAAATGAAGTACTAATTAAGAAAGCTGGGGTTTTATGCAAATGACTTCTTCACCGAAGACAGTCTAATGAATGTGCCCTGAGTCGATCCGTGTGCGTTTTCGCCAAGCTGACAGCTGGCTCGGAGGAAGGTCAGACAGAATCAAGCATGCACAGAGCATAATCCTTCAGATTGGCAGCTCTGCCCCCTGGTCACTGTTTGATTATCTCCCAAATTGCTGTATTTCACAGAGATAATGATTTTTTATGGTCACAGATTTGAAGACAACTGCTGTATCCTGAGGGTTGTCGTTCTGCAAGGAGACACTGCTGCTTCCTTCGGAGAAGAAATGTGGGGGGGGAAAAAGTAGCTCTGTCTTTTTTTTCCCCCTCTCTCTCCCCCACTTTCATTTCCCCACCTCTCATTTTTCTATTTATTCCTTCTATTTATTTATTTATTTGCACTTCTTGTGGCCAGGAGGAGCCCCCATTCCTAACCATTGTCCCGGTGTGTTCCGGCGATGTTCCACCACAGACATTCCCGCGCTGAGCCCGGCCACATCTCACAGAGATAACAAAATTCTCCAATGAAGTATGAAAGAGCAAACATTCAGGAGCAGAGAAATCCAGGAGGGAGGAGGGGGAGAGCCTCTGAAGGAATTCTCTGCACATGGTTGCTGTTCATTGCTGCTTGGTGACTTGCTGTCCTGATGGCCAGATATGTTGGGCCTCAGGGGGTTGTAAAAAACCATCATGGGCCTGGAAAGGGGATAAATGCCAGAGGCAGCAGTGGTGGAGATGGTTTTCAAAACAGGCCAGGTGCAGATGTACAAACAGTGCAGCATCTCTCCCACAGTTCACATCCCTGACACTGGCACCTGTGGATGGATTTTCCTTTGAATCTTAACACCCAAAGGGGTAAATGCTTCTAAAAATGTAGGTGATCCAGAAAAAAAATGGCATTTAGTGCTCTGTGAAGGATTCAGTCAGAGAAACTGTATCTTAAAGAGCTGGTTGTGCATTATCTCATGAAATGCTTTTCCCTTGGAAAAAATGTTATCAAAAGCAAGCTTTGCAATAGAAGATGTTTGCCAAGATAGGCAAGGGCAGAAATTCTGGAAAAAGAAAAAACACAATTTCATGTGTAAACATTGTGGTGTTCTCCTTTGTCTCAAACCATTAAAAAAACATCTGGGTGGTTTGATCACTTCATGAACAGACTGAGGCAACCAACTAAAAATTAAGAATTTATTGATCTTTTTATTTATTAATCTATTTCTTCAATGTTTGAGATGCCCAAAAATTCATTTATTTATTTTAATTTCTTTACATATCAGTAGAAAGAGAGGATATTTTATGAGTGTGGATGGATGTTGCCTGCCAGAACAACAATTCTTATGTTAGATGAGTTACCTCCTCCATTTAGTGGATCAAAAAAGAATGCTTCAGATGAGAGAGAATAGATCAGAGGTAAATTCTCAACACAGTTTCATTCAGAGCTGTAGTTGGAAACTCCTTTTCCAATACTACTGTGAATATGTCAAAAAAGGGGTGTCAAACCTTTCCTCTGGATCAGGGCAAGAGGAAACCAATTCTCTACACACCCACTCTAACCCCAAATGCTTCATAAGGAAAGCATGAGCAAAACAGACCAAGAAGGACTCTTCCTTGAGCAGGAAGGGATTATTTTGATCCCTGTGCTTGGATATGAATGATTTTGAGGGGCTTGCAAGGAGCAGACTTTCTGGAAGAGCAGTAGATTCTAATAGGGATGTTCTCAGAGAAAAGAAGATAAAGTGTTACTGTCATATTTTCTGAAAAATCTCTTTGCCCAGAATTCTTCTCCTGGGGACCTGAGAAGCTTCAGAGAAAAATGAAAACAATAATTATCTGATTTGCTTCTCCTGTGTTTTGCTGCTTTAGAATGTGCTTGGAGATTGTTTAACAACAGGTGACTCTTTCATTGGTTTTGGCTGTGAATTGTTTTTACTCAATGACCAATTGGGGCCAAGCTGTGTTAGACTCTGAAGAGAAAGTCACAAGTTTTCATTATTATCTTTTTAGCCTTCTGGCTGTATACTATCTGTATTTTTTAGTATTCTTTGGTATAGTTTAGTATAGCATTCTTTAATATAATATAAATCATAAAATAATAAATTAACCTTCTAAGAACATGGAGTCAGATTCATCATTTCCTTCCTGCAACAAATACAACAATAAAGTTGCCTCATGTCTGTACACTTGGAAAGATTGTCTGGTATCTCCTGGACAACGAGGAAACCTGAGATCAGGACTGGTAGGAAAGTCCTCCCAGCACCAGCAAATCTAAAATAGGGTGAGAGGGAATATCCAGAGGGAAAGAAGAAAACATATATGAGTTGAGTCAGATCCCCTGAGAGTGTTTGCTCCTTTGGAAAAGGCCCTATTTCAAAACCGGTCTGGCAATACTGAGAACTCCTTCTTCCCTGTGAGGGTGGTGAGGCCCTGGCACAGGTTGCTCAGAGAAGCTGTGGCTGCTCCATCCCTGGAAGAGTCCAAGGCCAGGCTGGATCAAGCTTGGAGCAACCTGGGATAGTGGAAGTTGTACCTGCCCATGCCAGGGGGTTGGACTGAGATGAATTTTAAGGACTTTTCAAACCCAAGCCATTCTACGACTCTTTGAAATCATTGTCGCACTGACTGATGGTCCTCAAGCCACAGTGGAGGCAATACAAGCAAAAATGAGAAAAAGAGCTTCAGCAATGAATAGAACAGCACCAAATTTAGATGTCTGCAAAATTTGGAGCAGATGTTTAGCACTGCCTTAGAAACTCCATCTTTCTCTCAGTCCTCATATCCAGACCTCCACTGTACACACTGAACCTGTTACTGGAGAAGAATGATATCCAGCTAGAATCACAGAAAGGGAATCACTTTTGCTTTTACAAGGAGATGAACTGAAATGCACAGTGAACAATTAATGAATCAGAGCGTTCTTTTCCTGTCCATGCCAACAGGAGCTCGAGCACAGATTGACTTGATCTTTTCAGCCTCTGTCTATCCTTGGCTGAATAGGCTTCCTCCTTTATTATCCTCAGTAAGTTTAAAGGCTTGCAGGGAAATAATGCAAGAGCCCTCCTGTGGCTGATTTTAACACCTACCATGCACATCCTCACAGCTGTAAGACACCAATAATCAAGTGACCAGAAGTTTCTGCTTTTAATAATGCAAAATATGCTCTGAGTTATGGATGGAAAAAGCTGATTATGCTAAACTATCTCCAAGCCTGGATAGAGATACATCCTACAGTCAATTCACACTTATTTTTCTAGGCACCGTCCTAGCATTTTTTAAATTCCCACACACTGTTGCTCACAACACTATTCTAAGCAAATAGCTCGCTCTCAAAACAAGTTTATCTAGAAATTTACCCACAATTTCACATGGGAAAAGGGGATCCAACTAAACCGTCTTCTAGTACCTCACATATTTGTTTTCAGTCTTTAAAGCCTGCAATCTTCAATGTCTGCAGACTATTTCTTCCCCTCAGGGCTGTATGAAGTGCTTTTAATCCCTTCTTTTAAACTGATCCCTCACAAGTCCCCACTCTTCTCCAAATGCATTTGTTCTTTATTTTTTTTTTTTTAAGTCATAAAGAAATATCCAGATGGATGAGGCACTCCCACTTGGTTGGCTCAGAGTTTACTCCCAAAGCATGGCTCCTGTGCTGAATTATGAGAGGACATTGTTTTGGTGGCCTTAGATTGCACAATGGCATTTTCTTGACCCAGGACTCATGGTTGGGCTTTAAGTTTTGCATGTGTATAATTTTCCTAAATCTTCTCCATTATTAATTTTTGCTTGTAGTATATCTTTGTTCAGTGCAGGATTTGGTGTCCAAAAAAAAATTCTCTGCATGAAGAGTAACATGCCAAGAACCTGTAGTGTGATCATTATACTCCACCAAAAAACCAGAAGGCACAAACCATGATTTTGACTCAGACAGACCAAAAAGAGTGTTGAGACTCTCAGACTAAATGAAAGTGTATTTATTTTACCATCTGAATCACTCATGGTTATTCTGGCTGCCTGCCCATCTGCCAAAACTTGGAGAAGAAATCACACTGTGAAAGGATCCTGGAGGAAAATAAAAAAAAATCCCACAGGCTGTTAGAATAGTTGGCATTAGCTCTTTATAAAAAACATAATTTCTTTGCTAACTAATAAAGTGCATGAACAGTGTGAGCCCTGGATAGCTGTGGTGGGAGAGATTAAGATTCAGGCCGGTGCTGTCTTTCATGCAGACTAGGGATTTTCACTGCACTTTTTTACATCACACACGAATGCCCCAAGCACCAGCCAAAAGATCTTTCAAAGTGGGTGATCAGCAATTCTTTTCCTGATGCAAGAAACTGCTTCTGCAGCTTCTCTAAGAACAGGTGAATACATTACCTGACAAAATTAATTTTGACAAAATAAAAATTTGTCTATATATAATGATTTAACAAGGAAACTCCCGACTTCCTCTAGGAACTTGTCTTTTCTTATCATTGACTTGATAAAAAATCTGAAGTCTACAGGAAAAATGAACTCTCTTGCCTGTCTCATTTCAGATCTATGCCATAATTCTGCAAGCACAGCATGAGGAATTGTATATGTTTTCAGTAAAAAAAATATCTAGGAAAAGACTTACATTTTGGAAAATGCAAAAGAAATGGAACAAAATCCATAATCTGAGTGAATCTGTAACCACCAGCAGACAATGCTCAACATCATTAATTGACAACAGCACCACTAGATTAGATGAACTCTTAAGAGAAGCAGGGAATGATGCTGCAGGACAGAATGAATAGATTAGCAGTCCAAAAGGACTTCTCACTGGTACAACACTGGTACAGAGCCAAAGTAGTAGTGGAAGCATTGAATCTTTAAATGCATTTTAGGGGTTTTCAGAGCTCAGGTCTGATTATGTCTCAATGAACAACTAAGAATTCTGCATAAAACTAAATAAATTGGAAAGAAACTAAAGTAGGCCATGGGGTGAAAATTGTTGGTCTCAATGGTAGAGTACATCTATTGATACAATTAGTGATCTAATGTGTGGAAATTTATTGTCCTCATTAATGCCCAGTAACTCAGTTGAAACAGTTTATTGATGAATTCCAGAGGCAAGGAATATCAGAAACAGGGAAATGAAGGAGTGAAACCATTCAATTCCCTATGCAAAGGAAGTCCTGTTTTAATTTAAGACAGAGACTAAAAGGGAAAATATGTAGATTCATGGTTTTGGATCACATCAGAACGTCTCACCAGCTGCACAGAGCTGAAGCTCCCAGCTAAACACCAATGCCCATTTAGGCTTGCTCTGGTCCCTCATGCTGGCTCTCAACCAGGTATAGCTGGTTCCCAGCTCAAGTAGGGCAAAGTGTTCCCGTCCCTGGAATTGTCCAAGGCCAGGTTGGATGGGGCTTGGAGCAGCCTGGGATAGTGGAAGGTGTCCTTGCCCATGGCATGGGTGGAACTGGATGAGCTTTAAGGTCCCTTCCAAAACAAACCATTTTGTGATTCTCTGATCACTGAAATTTCTATCATCCAGTAGAGTCAGTGCAGAAAACCACACAGAGCTCATTCAGGGGCTGTGGTTTGCTCCTCAGAGTGAGCACATCCTTTCTTTCATTGAGTCTGTGTTTATAGGCTACCTGAACTGCCTTTGTAAATGTCTAAAGCAGGGAATGTGATTATTACACAACATTTCTACTCAAAGAAGCTGAATGGCCATTCTTATCACTAATCTTTCCTCTGTTAAGACTGTCAGCTGGGCTGCATTTGCTACAAAGCTCTGCATTATAAAAAGTGTACATCACTGTGCTTTATTGATTTTTATGGCCTTCCTGGTAACAAAATGAGGTAGTTTCTAATCTTGGCAGTCTTCAGATGATGTTTGCATTGGCTCACTTTGTTTTTATGCAGACTGTGTGTAAAGAAAGCATAAAGTACTTTGGAAAAGCTGTAAAGTGAAGGCTCAAACTGCATCTCCATGGGGGGAGGGAGAGAAGGGAGGGCAGGGTGATCTATCCCAATCAATTAGGAATACCCTGCAAATTAGGCAGACATCAGTTGCACAACTTCACCCATCCTCCCCAGCCATGCCCCTGGATAAAAGAGAGAACCACAATGGTAGTTAAAACAATTATCATCCAGTGGAGCTTGATTCTAAACTGCTCTGCTAGGAAGTGGCAAGGAGCATTCAGCTCCTGACGCAGCAAGCAAACGCTTTTTCTTCCCCTTGGGTAGGAAAAGCTCCTGGCTTTTTAAGCAATTCTGTACCTCCGAACTAGTCCTTGCAGGGCTTTGGGGTAGCATGCCAGTGGCACTGGATCCCATTATCATCATTGCATGTCACTGGAGGCAACAACAGGAAAGAGCTGCAGAAAGGGCTGGGAATGAGAGGAGACATTAATAACAGTGCACTGCTCTGTGCTGACAAAAGCAGGAGAAGGTATTGTGAGGGCTGCTGGAGAGGAGAAGGAAGGAGGAGAGGTTGAAACAAAAGGCATAAAAATGAACTAATATAGGATAGAAGCAGTTATGCAATAACCTTAGGTAGAAAAATAGTACTAGATAATAACAGGTGTAATGGCAGGTCCAGTTTCTATTTTTTTTCTGATGTTTGTCAAACCACGGAGGATCAGGTTTGGAAAAAGTTATCTGTGTATCTCAAAGACAGAGAAATTAAAAGCTGAGCTTCCAGAAGTTCCTAAGTAAATGAAGATTCTGTCCCAATGTTAAGGGGAAGTAAAAATGCTCACCATAAAAACCACAAATGCTGCGTCTTTGCTGACCCATTGAATCCTGCTACAATTTCTTGTCTTCTTGGCTTCCTTAGCAGCCTTCCAAGGGCTTTGAGCCTAGAAGGACTTCAAGAGAGCAGAGAGGGACTTTTAGCAAGGACATGTAGTAACAGGTCAAGGGAATGTCCTTAAGCTGCAAAGGGAGATTTAAATTTGGTATCAGGAAGAAATTCTTCTGAGGGTGGGGAGGCCCTGGAACAGGTTGCTCAGAGAAGCTGTGGCTGCCCCTGGATCCCTGGAAGTGTCCAAGGCCAGGTTGGATGGGGCTTGGAGCAACCTGGGATAGTGGAAGGTGGCCCTGCCCATGGGAGGGGGCTGGAACTGCATGGTCTATAAGGCCCCTTCCAACCCAAACCATTCCATGATTCTGTTCTAGGCCAGCTGGCACAGCTTAACTGTACCCACCCTTGCTATATATAACCTTCTAAATCTGACCTCATAAACTGTAAGCAGACTCCCCACCAACTGCCCTTGCTGATATTGTCTCCAGTTGTACAATTCCTCAAGACCTCAATGCTAATAAACTGGAAAAAAATCACCGAACAAATATCCATAATTTCTGGCTGCATCCCAGATTCCTTTTCCACTAAATCATCAAACCTTATGTCAATTTACTGGAACCACACAGCCAAAAGTTATAAGGTTTCTGTAGCATTCTTCAAAAATCTGAGTCAAAAATCAGAAACATGGAACGAGGTTCACTTTCCACCACTTTCAAGATCTCGTTGCTGTCGTCTTCCTCATTCAGCTTTGATTCTCAGGAAGTGAAAGGAAGTGAAACTACTAAAATGCAAGTAATGTGATCAATTTTAGCTATTTTTCGGACATAATTTTCACCCTCAACCAGTTTTTCTCCTATGATGATGGAAATCCAGGAAGTCACCCTGTATACCAACAGTTGCATCATAGACTTCCAGTTTCATTCTGATGATTCTCACTTTGACATTCAACCCTCCAGGACTTTGCTGCTTCATGACACATAAAGATTATCTTATTTCCAAATTTTTGTTCTCATCATTGACCTCTATATATAAAATTGATCAATTTCCACCAGTTCCAATTATCTCCCAATTATAGGCAGCTCTTAGATATTTTAAATCAAAGGGGACCATTATGATGATTAGTCTAATTTCTGTCATTGCAAAGAAAGTAAATGTCATCCATTTTGTCCAGTTTTGAGTCCCATTAACTGCCCTTTCAATTTGGGCAGTGTCAATTTAGTAGTGGCTGCTTTCCAGACTGAACATCAGGGACCATACAGGTCTGCTTTACTTTCTGAATCTAAATGGTCTATTATTTCATCTCCAGATCTGTTGCATTCCCAGAGCGGACAAAAATGTAAAATATTGAAAATGGGCAATTTCTGGTTGGAGGATGGGATCTTTAAAGAATCATGATGTTGCAACAATAGCGTTTCCAGCCTTTTTGAGAAGGCTGTTGAAATGCAACTTTCTTCATTGACATGGACATGAGCCCTGAACTCCTTTCTAGGTGAGATTATGCATCACATTTTGGTTACTCCGTGGGTCCTGTCCGAGTTCTTCTCCATGGATGTATCCTTGCAGAATGAAAAGTTCCTAGCAAATTCTTTGGAAAGCAGTGGCTACTATGGTTTTTTTCTCCTATTCATATTCTTATGAAATGTAGGAGCAAGGGCTTCCCTCTTTGGTCTCCACAGCTTCCTGAGGAGGGGAAGTGGAGAGGTCAGTCCTGATCTTTGCTGTGTGGTATACAGTGATAATACACATGGGAATGGTTCAAAGCTGTACCAGGAGAGGTTTAGATTGAACACTGGGAGGTTTTCCATGGCCAAGAGGCTGCTCAGACACTGGAACAGGATTTCTAGAGAGGGGATTGGTGTCCAAGGCCTATCAGCATTTAAGAGACATTTGTACAGTGCCCTAACAACCTGTCTTGGTCAGCCTTGAACTGGTCAGGGATTTGACCAGATGATCATTGTAGATCCTTTCCAACTGAAATAGTTCTACTCTATTCTATTCTAATGTGCCTTAACCTGGAGCTTTTGTTTTCAAATATGGACTACAGCAGACCTGGAAAAATTGTGAGAATTAGTAGCACATTTTTTTTCCCCATGACAGATTTTGGCCAGCCCAAACACTTTTTGGTAACTTTGGTACCTAAAGCCTCAAGGCATAAGCACTGGGACTGCTCCATGTAGGCCAGAGCCAGAAATCAGCCCTGGCCAAAATAAGCACACTAAATAGCTTAGGTAAAAACAAAGAGAAATCCATCCTGAAATTGTTCCTGCCACAGACAATTTAGAGCATGGACAAGGTCTTATTACCCCAAAATCAGGATTACACCACAAACACAGAAGGTGTTGGATTACTTGGGGTCAGTTGACTGATCTGCTGACTGTCATTGTCTCCACCAAACTGTCCTTAGCCCAGCAGCAGACTCAGCTAAGGACACAGCTATTTAATCTCCAGAACATATCTCATCCACATGCCTGAGCAGACATTTAGGGAGGCTTTTCAAGAATATTTTTATATCATGATCATCAGCAGTTTTTCCTTATGGATGTTTGCAATAAATAAATGCTTGGTTTGGGTACATTTACAGGAAGGCAGGGTAGGGGGAGGGCAGTGTTCTCATTTCTTGGCAGATATAAAAACCCACCAAACTATTCATATTTAGTTCTGTTTGGAATAAATAAAAAACAAACAAACATCACAATGCACCCAAAGGCTTTGCATAGCTGGAAGCTTTATTGATTCATATACCACCCACATAATCTGCCAAAATGCGCTACACTTCTTATTTTTTTATGTTTTTTTGTATCTTCACAGGAAAGTCTAGCCCTCCAAGCTCATTTATTCAAGGGAAAATAATTAAATAAATCCTTTGAACACTACTAAACCTACTCTGGGAGAGGCTTTTGGTTGTGACTCAAAGGAAATGCATTCTCTTGTCCTGTGGGAGTTGCATGAATTGTTGGGAACATCATGCCCAGCCCACGGAAAAGAGATGACTTCTGTCTGTCATAGCTGTCAGCAAACTGAGGTTGTTAGAACAGAGTTCCTAGCAAAGGAAAAGTTCATATCAGGTCACTAAATTTCACTATAGTCCCTGGAAATCATGTTATCACCAAATGCCAACAGTTATGTGAAAAATACAGCATGGTCTTTTGAAAAAATCGCTCTGACTTCTGTTTTGAGTGGGAAGAGGAAGAGGAAAGATCCCTCCAGATGTGCTGTGTGACAACACGGAGCCTTCAGGGGGTCTCAGTGTGAAGTGAAGAATGATGGAAGTGGGATTAAGTATGGGAAGTTGCAGGACTTCTGCTCTTTCTGTTCAAATCAGGTGTGGTTTTCTGGTGTGGTCAAGTCAAGTGTGGTATTAGCTAAGTTCAAAGTGTCTATCCAAATCTTGGGATTGCTGTGTTCCTGGGGAAATTGGCACAAAAGAGTTTCACATACATAATTTTTGTTTCTTTTTCTAAAACTGGATGGATGGATGCATCTAGACTGTTTTCTGGGAGTAATTCTTAGTGCTAGGTCATGAGCAGAATCTGATACATATTTCACAGGCTGATTTTGTTGAATGTGAAAAAACCCCATGCCATGCTAAACATTTAGGAATGGTGCAATCCCAGTGCCAGCACTTCCATAAGGCACTGGGATTGCACCATAAGCCACATATTGGAGGGAATTGACTTGTTCTTTGATGCTCCATCCCTTGAAGTCTTCAAGGCCAAGCTGGACAGGGCTTGGAGCAAACTGGGATAGAAGAAGGGGCCCCTACCCATGGCAGAAAGTTGGAATGAGATGATCTTTATTGTCTCTTCAAACCCCAAATAATTTGTCATTCTATGACTGCTGAAAGCAGAATTCCTTTCCCCTTCCCACACACAGGGATAAAGTCCTACCGGGTGAGAAACAACGAGAGCCTTGGTTCATTTTCCTTGCATTTAAAAAGTTAAGACTAAAGCAAAATAAACAAAAACAAAAACCTGAGATCATGTAAATCCAAGCCACGTGTATTAAACAGAAAATCATCCTTCTGAGTGCCTAAATTAGTTCGTCAATAAGATGCTTGAAGGGCAAGATTTCATACTTGCAGACCGTTGCCAGCAAAATATAAAAAGGAACAAGGCATTTATGGAATTATATATTTCTTGGATGGCAGTTTAAAAATTAGACTTAATTGAAGGCTAAAAAGGAAGCATTTTCATTGTTGGGAATGAAGGGTTTAAAAAAGAATTAAAGAAATTTTCAACTTGGGTGTAGGGCATAATTACAAAAACATTAAAGCAAATAATTGGTAGCACTGTAATTTTTTCCTCCCCAGGTAACTACCATATGTATTACACAGTGAATCATTGACTCTGTCCCTCCTATCATTAATTACTGTGATGCATAAATAATTGGAAAATTATATGTTCCAAAAATGATTTAGTAATACATTTTATGCAACTAATAAGCACAGGCTTTTAATCATCACTAGACATGTTATGATAAATTTTGCTCTCCATCTCAACTCTTCTGTTATCTCTCTCTTATACAGCTGCCATCTCTTTGCATGCAAATACCACAAAGCCACTTGACATCACATACTTCCCAGTGGATGCTTTTTACTGGGCTTTATTCTGCTTGACATTTTTGGTGCTGATATTTTGGCTTGAAATTCATTTGAGGGTGTCCTTAGCCTCACAGAAACACATTAAACTATTTATCCCCAAACCATAAACTATTGTTTAATTTAAATGGAAAAATCTTAATCTGTTTTTTCCCCCATCCATTTAAAAGAGTCTGTACCTTTTGTTTTGCACAGTGGGGATATTTCAAATCTGCTGCTGTAGATTGAACTGAAATAGCTGAAAATCTACTCTTTTTAATTAGAAACAGTAAAACATATTTTAACATGTGCTGATCATCATGGTACGTGTTATTTCCTTTCTTCAGGTTTAACACATTATGTTTGACACTCCATCATCAAGTTATATGACTCAACACCTTAAGGAACAACTCAGCCTGGAAAAGCACAAGAACCACTGATATGTCAAGATGTTATTTCAAGTTCAACCCAAGCAACACAACCTGTCAAAACTGTTCAAATTAAATTTCCCACTCTGCAGCTAATCATTCATGCTTACTTTTAGTGCTGTTTACAGTTGTACTGCTCACAGAACCTGCAGCTCTTGCACACAACACAGAAATTCAGGTTTGTGACTGGCTAAGTGAAGGTGATAATGAAATGGTTTGGTTCATTAAACTGTCTTCAAATAAGTACGGAGTTAATAAGAATTTCATAAAGTCATAAAACATCCAGAGTTTTATCCAATTGTACTTCAGTTAGACACTTGCAAAAAAATTGACTACACGAACTATTAAAAATGTTTATTTCCCGGCCAAGAAAAACACAGTAGCTCTGTGTTTGAAGAGCCTAATACAACACTCTTGAACCTTCTTTTTGTTCTTCTTCATGTAAATGAATAAAAATTAGTGTTTCTCATTTATTCATAGCTCCTGTCAGACCACTGAAGGCTGTCTCAAGCCCCAAAGATCAATAGATGTAAGAATACTGATAATAGCTCAGGTCTAGGTTTCTGCATAGTTCAGGCTGGTGCAGCACAAGGAGGAACCAAACACAAGACATGGTCTTTATTGACTGACTGAACATGAAAATTATTAAGGACATGTGACACCATTTCAAATCAACCTGTGCCTTTGTGAGGCTGAAGGAATAACAAATATTGGATCAGGTTTAGTAACTAAACTGAGAGGGGATTCAATCTACCTCAGTCTATGAAATAGAATGGTTTGAGTTGGAAGGGGCCTTCCAGTTCCAACCTCCTGCCATGGGCAGGGACAGCTTCCACTATCCCAGGTTGCTCCAAGCCCCATCCAACCTGGCCATGGACACTTCCAGGGATGGGGCAGCCACACCTTCTCAGGGCAACCTGTGCCAGGCCTCACCAACCTCAGAGGGAAGAATTCCTTCCCAGTATCTAATCTAAAACTGCCCTCCTTCAGCTTAAATATGACATCTCATACTTCATATATATAAAGGGTGACTACCACCTTAGTATCTTCTACAAGTCAGGGACTGGCTCAGAGGGAGGCGTTTCTCTTAGATGATCATCTGGTTGTAAAGTTCTATTCTGAATTCTTGCTAAATATCTTGCTCCTGTTCTGTGGAGGAGATGCCACACCTGGAATCTCATCTCTACCCCTTTGGAAATCTTCACAGGCTTCAAGTAACCCTTTTGATTCAGCCAGACTGCTTCTGCTACCCTTAGATGAGGGGCTTGTGGAGGACAAATTCTAGGAGCTCCAGGGGGGGGATTCCAGGAAAGCCTTTGTATAAAATAAAATGTCCTGACCTTATGGAAGTAATTCATAAATGGAAATCTGGATTGCTTTTGGGAGGAAAGGCTCAACCATTGAAGTCAATGAGACAAATCAGTACCAAGACTTCCTGTGCCTGCAGAAAATGTGTGTAAGGAAACGAGTCTAAAGTTGTCTTTTTAATTTTGTTGTGACCCAAATCATGATGGAAAACACAGCAGGAATTCAGGGATATTTTTCACAGTGAAATACATCAACATTTAAAATAATCTCTGGCAAAAACATGATATAAGAAAGTTTGACTTAACGATAACAACATCCACCCTCCTTTCATTGAAAACAGCCTTGAAAAGAGGTACTGGAGATGCGTGGAGCATTGAAGGTGGAAATGTGAGAACAGAAATCATTCTTTCCCCATTTTCCCCACACAACAACCTGCTTTGGCTCTCAGGTGAAAATCCCTCAAAGCAGTTTGTGTTCCATGTGGAAGAGGTGCAGTGTCTGTGACAAAATTCACTCCATTCCATCTCCTCACAGGAGGCTGATATGATGAACAGGTACAACAGGCATCCAACCATCCGGTCTCACTTAAGTTTGAGTAGTTTAAAATGTTTTTTTCCCTTTCAATATGCATAGCTGTTGAGCGTCCATGGCAGAGGGTGGAACTGGATGATACTTAAGAGCTCCTGCAACCCAATTCATTCCGCCATTCTGTGATTCCATGGAAGAGTTTAAGAGACCATGGCCATGCTCTTCCACCACTTACCTTATTGTTCCAGACTACAGTGGACTGGGATCTCAATAAAAGGGAACAGCAGGAGGCAATATCAGGTCAGTGATATTTTTGAGGGAGTTCCAGGTTTGGAAAGGTTAATATGGCTACCGGATACTGCCTATCACCACAGGGAAATAGTAAGGAAGGAGGAAAAGGGTCTACAATACGGGTGTTCTCATGTCCTTAATAGCAGTAAAATAGGTTGGAAAATTGCTCCCAGATAGGTGGGAGAAAACATCTTCTCATCAGAGACTTGAAGAGCCCAGACTTATCAAAAAGAAAATGAAGACACAGTAGCACTACTTTTTCAAGGAGAAACTACCCTGAACTAACAGGCTGTTTAATCAGGCAGGTAAAGGCATAACAAAATCCAGTGGCTGAAAGCTGGAAGCAGAGAAATTCAAATGAAGAATTAGATACACATTTTAAACTGTGAGGGCAATGTGGAACTGGAACACATTGCCAGGGCAAGGGATGGAGTTTCCAACATTCAGTGCCTCTAGATCAGGTGTAGATAAACTTATTTAGGAACTTTAATCAAGACACTAAACTGAAAACAGGGGGAAATGTTTCCCCCTTTCCAAGGGCTTCCATGTAATGAGAGTGCATTAGAAAAAGCATCTTCGTGGCATGACGACCTGAGAATTCTTCATTCTTATCCAGTGGGATCAAAACAGGAAAGTGAGCTTCAGCAGCTTGGTGACATGAGTAAGAGAGAGACAAAGCAAGAGGAATTCAGGGGAAAGGAAAATAATGACCAACTATGGTCACAGCCACAAGATTTATTCAAAGGATTAGAGTCTCCCTTTCTCTCCATGACTGCATCTTTGTGCTCTCCTTGGCAAAACACTTGGAGGAGAAGATGTTGGTGATCCATCCTCATAAACTAAACAACTCCAGGAAATATTCCTAAGCATTGAAATTTTATATCATTTAACTGTGTGAATGGGAAGCTATTTGTCTCTATCACCTTTGCTCTCACCCCATCCCTTTGGAAATAAGAAAAAGCCAAGTACCCCTGCCAGAAGGTCCTAAAGATGCAGCATCCTTGTGATCAAGGAGCTAAGGGAATTCAAGAGCATGGATGTAGGCCAACCTGTGCCAGCTAGCCTTCGTGATGGAGAATTCAGTTTAGGCATGTTGAATTTACTGGTATGGGCATAATTGTTGTTTCCCTAACCCAGGTTGGTTATTCAAGGGGATACAAACTGGTGGCAGTTAACTTGCAGTAGATCTCACAGTCTGCAGGAAAAGATAAATGGAAAATAAGGTCTAGGGATTTGCTTTTGCTTAATATTTCCTCTAGAGCTCTTGAGATAGTCGCTATGCTGGAGTTTTTATCTGTGGATCCATGAAACAGGAATGTCCCACTTCTTCCACCTGGAAAAAGAAAAGTATGCCTGTTGTAAGACCTATTCCCTAGGTGATGCCATAGTAAAACCAAGGAGGAAACCCAAGATTCATTTCTTACAAGTCAGGTTCTCTCTTACTTGGAGTTATCCTCATCTGTGCTCATCCATGTGAGAGAGGGAGGTGATCCTCAGGGACTGTTCATGCGAGGTCGGGCCATATTACTGCACTTTCCCTTTGAGAGACTTCCTTCTCTCTTGCCTCCCTTCCCCAAATCAAATCCATTTACTCCTTTCAGGCAGGGATAGAGTCTCCAGTGTCACATTAGACAGAGTTTTCATTGACCAGCAGCCAATATATGAAGCCAGTATATATTGTTCCAACGAGTCTGTCTAAATGACCTCAAGGAAGGGATTTCAGGTCATATCATGGACTGGCACTATCCAAACAAGACAGATCAAGACAAGGTTTTTGGTGTGTCAGATGTGGTTTTAATTTAGATTGAGACATGACAACTTGTCAAAGGAATGTCATCAAGCATTAGTGTTTCTTTTCTTGATAATACAATATTGTGTGTTTCTATTTGAGTGCTTGTATAAAACAAGAACCACCCTCAACTTTATCTTCAGCCTTTGTTGAAAAGAGAATGCAAAAGTGTTTCTTCCAGTGCTCAGAGTAAGACTGACTTACTTGCAATAAACATGAGACTGTCCCATTGTATTTTTGAGTAGAAAACAAGAAAAATTTATTACTTATTTATCATCTTTCACAGATATTTGAACCCAAACTTTCCAAATTATTGTGCAATTAGTGAGCCATGCAGTCATTCCATCATGAGATAATTCTTACTCTTTCTTGTGTAAGGCTTGAAAACAGTAGTTCAATTTATGTCATCCAAAAGAAAGAATTGCAAATTGGATAAATTTATCCACTTCCCAAAGAAATAGGTATTTAATGCAAGCCCCAAATGAGTAGCTACTCAGTCTTCCCTCTCAGATAAGATTCTGAGAACCATTTTTCTGTGTAACAGCCTGCTAAAATTAAATCCCTTCTCCATAACAACACACAGGCAAATTTAAATCATGACCATTCCAAGCTGACTTTCCCAGCTCACCATGAGAGAAGGGCTGCAAGAGGTTTGAGAGAGGGATTTTGGCAAGGGCTTGCTGTGATAGTTCAAGGGGAAATGGCTTCAAACTCTCAGAGAGCAGGGTTAGGTTAGATTTAAGGAAGAAATTCTTTACTCAGAGTGTGGTGAGGCCCTGGCACACATTGCCCAGAGAAGCTGTGGCTGCCCCATCCCGGGAGGAGTTCAAGGCCAGTTTGGATGGCACTTGGAGCAACCTGGGATAGTGAAAGGTGTCCCTGCCCACGGGAGGGGGATGGAATTAGGTGGTTTTTAAGGTGCCTTCCAAAGCATTATGTGATTCTATGATTCTGTGATTACATGACACACTTGTCTCAGATAAACCACTCTCTGAGCTGCTTTAGAGAGTGCTCCTGCCAGCACAGAAAACTGCTGCTTTTTAGTTCAGTGCGAAGAACATTGTTTCTGTCTCTGGAGTTCACCAATTTGATCCTCAAAGGCTGGCACAGTCCTTCATAAACTAAATAAAATAAAAGAAGATGTGATAGGCTTTGGAAAACTACTGTGGTGATCCAAGCTATTGGTGTGACAACAGGGCTTGGCATCTGCTCTTCTTTGTGGAGAAGCAACTCGACCTTCCTCTGTAATCTCATGTGTCCCGCCATGAGACCTGTGTCCACATGTCTCTTCCATAATTTTATATCAACTTCTTGATAGTTATCCTGTGGTTTTTTCTCTCTTTATATGATCTTGCATAACATACATCTTTGTTCACTGCACAATTTCCCTGGATCCTTAAAGAGGATAATTGAGAAAAGCTCACACTTCAGATGAGGGAGTCCCACTTCCCAGCAATGCCCTACATCCCACACCTCTTGTTTAAACAGCCACATTTATTTGTACATTTTTCCCAGAAAGATTCTAGCAGGGGCTGAAGTGATTGGCTCTTTCATTAAAAACTTAGTCTGCACCACCACAGAATCACAGAACCATTTGGGCTGGAAAAGAGCCCCAAGATAATTGAATCCAACCATTGACCTGTCACTGCCTTGTCCACCACCAAACCAGAATCCACAGAAAGTTCTTTCCATGGTATTATTTTTTTTTAAATAAAAAAGTCTGAAGTAACTCAGAAGTTTGAGAGATTGATATTTTCTCAAAAAAAAAAAAAACTTGAATGGGGGGAACAGTTAGTCAAAAAAATGAGAAAACAGGAGAAGGAAGTAAAGGGATTGAAAAGATAGTGTGGTGAGTCTCTGGCATTTAATGGTTATTGTCGTGTTTAGGATATATTTACCTTTTCCTTCTTCCTGTTGCAGTGAACCTAATTTCATCATGTTTTTTGGAAATCATCCAAAAATAATTTATGAGATGTGGACTAACAGACTCTGTAGCATTTACATGCAGCCAGGGGGTCGAGACTGGTTCCACTCTCCCCAAATGAGGACTCCTCACACTTGATCTCTTCCCTTCCCTTCCCTACCCTGTCCCACCTTGCCTTCATCACAGCTTTGTGCATGAACAAAAAGCAACCCTGCTTTGCTGTCATCTTACCTGTGAATGAGTAAACTGGGAGGTTTCCCTTCATCACTTTAGGTACAGGTTCACTGAAAAATTTATCTCTGACCACAGGCCAGGGCTGCAGCCTCCCAAGTGGGAGAAGTCGTTCTCTAATTTGAATTTGTCAGAGCGGAGCTGTCTGGGTGCTTTTATAGCTGGGGAGGACAAAGTAATGATTTTTTATTTTTCTTTTACTATAAGCAGGCAAATATATTAAATAAAATTGGGTTTCTCAAACGGTGCCTGTGAATGAGTTTTTCTGTGCTGTTACAGGAGCTGGAATTGTCAAGCATTAACTCAAAGCTAATATTTTGAAGCAGAAGGTGTTTCAAACTGAGCTGTATTGCTTGAAGGTCAAACTTAACCCCCTGAGATTTCATTTCCCTTTTTCTTTTTCTTTTTCTTTTTCTTTTTCTTTTTCTTTTTCTTTTTCTTTTTCTTTTTCTTTTTCTTTTTCTTTTCTTTTTTCTTTTTCTTTTTTTTCTTTTTCTTTTTCTTTTTCTTTTTCTTTTTCTTTTTCTTTTTCTTTTTCTTTTTCTTTTTCTTTTTCTTTTTCTTTTTCTTTTTCTTTTTTTCTTTTTTTTATTTTCCTTTTCTATTTTTTCACTTTCATTGTTTGCTTCTCCTTTCCCTTTCCTCTTTTTTCTTTTTCCTTTAATTTTTCCTTTTTATTTTTTTAATCTTCTTTTCTTTCTCCTTCTTCTCTGCTTTGTAAAATTCCCTGTAATTATTCAAAAAGCATATGGATGTGGCCCTTGGGGACACACTTCAGTGTGGGCTTGGCAGTGCTGGGTTAAAGGTTGGACTCAATGATCTTTTTTTCCAACCTTAATGATTCTATGATTGAATTATTTTTAAAGGAGCATAAATAACACCCACAAACCAACATGCCTTAAAAATATCTATGTTTTTATCATTTATGTTGATTAAAGCTCTAAGGATGGGATGAATAAATATCTATGGTATTTTGAAGAAAAATAGGAAAAATTATTCCAAAAGGTGAGTGGAAGTTTTCAACAATTCCCAACAGTTTTGGAGGTGGTAGAGTTACTATTTTATATTTTTCCCCCCCAGCTCAGTTCACCATCTCTTCTTGTCTGAACAGTAACTACAAAAATTTGCATAAACCATATTAAATAAGCTCAGACCTGGCAGAAGATAGATACAAACTTTTTCCAACACCTTCATGGAAAAATCCAGTTTGGTGAAGCCTGTGTGCTAATAAGCCATCCTCACCTACAACCCATAGCAATGATGGAAGTATTATAAGACTTAAAAGAAAACAAACTCAAAAAACTCATTAAAAACTCCAAACCAATCAACCAACAAAAAAATCCAAGAAATATATTTTTTTCTTAGGTATTGCTCTCTATGTTGAAGTTGATTGTAATGAAGAACATAAATATTTGCTAACATGAATAATATGAGTTTCACTGATAGGTCACAAAGCCAACACTTGTGAGAAGTAGTAACACACACTCCTGGACAGAAACTACTACAAGCAAGGACAAATCTGATTTTGATAGAAGGAAAGAGGCAATTTTACAACAACAACAAAAAAAAAAAGTGAGCTGAAGAAATTGAGCATTGGTGTAAGATGCGGTTTTATGTTACCACTCTAAGAAGTGGCAAAACATTTCAAAGGAAAAAAAAGAAATCAAGTGAAAAAATTAGTCTTCAAATATCCAGGAAACTCTGTTTTGCTTCCTGAGAATGAATAATTAAAATATTTGACTAAATAAGTTTAAATAATTGAAATGTGATTATGATGTGACGAAATAATTGATATGATTTTCTTTGATATGACAACATTTTGCCCTTACTGTTTGAATTTTTACTGTACAGGAGAGTCAGAAGCATATATTAGTTAAAATTTGTAAAAGTTCTGTGTAAGTGTGATTAACACATTCTCACTTGAGGAAATACATTTTCCTTCAATCTGCTGTCGTCTATTCTGACTATTTTTTAAAATCTCTTTAGAAAAATCAAAATTAAAACTATGATTTAAAGAGAATTCTGTGGATGACTTATCAGTTATGGTGGGAGTCCATCCAATTTTTTTTTCATGTATGATCACCAAATATGTGTTTAGCTTTTGAAATGGATTGTTTATTAACATGATAATTAATTAATGTTTTTGTCACAATTAGATTCTATATGGCTAAAGAAATTAAAAAACTATGTGCACAATGAAAAATTCTTGTTTCAAAAGGTACCAAAAGGAAACTGTTCATACTAAGAAATATTTCATACAGACTATTTCACCTCCAGTGTTTGTGATTAGGGTTCTAATGCTGTACTGCTTTTAAGCGTGACAATTGCATTTTTACATTGGATTGACTTTAGTCAATGAGGAGAGAAAGAAAAAAAAACTAAAAAAACACAAACTACCAACAAAATAGCCTGATTATTTAACAAGAGAAAAATGAAAATAATCAGCTCCATCTACAGAAAGAAAAAAGGTAAACAGGCAAACACAGCCTTCTACTGGAAATGCAAGCTTTTACTCTTATTATTTTTAAATAACAAAAACAGCAAAACATTTCCTTCTTCATCATAAAAAACTGACTTTGATCCCCAGCACAGTCATCGAGTGGAAAATTGAACTACACTATAATTGCTTTCCCTGTGACCGATAAAGTGGTGTAACAAATTTTGTGTTTGAATGATAAAATCAGCAATTGGCCCCCAGCAATTCCTTCGACCATTCCTCCAAGGACACCAGCGTCCCATCAGGCTCCAGGGCTAGAGCAAAGGCTGAAGAACTGTAAACCTACTCCAAGTCGTTGTTGCTGCTGGAGATTCACTTTCTCTGATGCTGCTTTTTTATTTTATTTATTTTTAAATAGAATGCTATGTGAAAATCTTTTATGTATTTGTTTGCTTGATTTCAAAACGATTGGGCTTAGTACTTCTAGATTACCTAAAAAAATATAAATAAAATCAAAGAATTAGATGAAAGCTTATTGCAGCTATATAAACTAAAACTATCCCAAATAAAATATATTTTACTCCAGAGTAAAATCTGGTTAGAAGGAGAAAATTGCTTTCCTCATAAGTACAGATAAGTCCCAGAGCTTGTAGATGCAGAAAACACATAAGAAAAATTTCCTCCCAAGGAAGGGAGGAGGGTTATATTTTAAGGTCATTTTAATGATGTTTTAAGGTAAGAAGTAAATCTTTATCTCTTAACCACTGAAGTTGAAATTAAAGGAGTCAGAAACAAATGGAAAATTTAGATGGAAAGAAATACATTTAACTCTATTTATTTGTGAGTTTATTTAAAGAAAAGGAAGTGAGAACTGAGTGCTATTTTAATTTACACTTTAAGCTGATTATAGACTTAGAAACCTCACATTAGTTCCCTATTTTAAAAGTTATTCCTCTTTGTTTACTTTTCTTACACAGCAAATAGGATTTTGAGTGGAAATCTCAGAAGGTGCCTTTAGCTTCTCTCTCAGAAATTCCCAGGAGCTCTATCCCAGGTGGAATTTTATTGGGTAGCGCCCAACAACCTCTGCAGGTGTGGGTGTCCTGGAATGAATAAATTTCTCTTTCTCCTGGCAGTCACCCTAATTTACAATCACCCACCCTCTTGCAACTGTGTGAGGAGATGGGAATAAATAAATTATTCCCTTTCTCTCTCCCTCCCTGTTATTCCATGGGTTTTAGAGATATTTTTATATCCCCTGCTATTTTCATACCTTCCACTTTACCCATCCCTAATGGAAGTGCCAGGTTGCTACCTCAGCTGAACTAAAGGTGTAGAGGAGAGTGCTCAGCTGGTGGAAACTGTCACTTTTTCTTGTTTCCTTGGTGACAACAGAGATGCAATATCCCTTTCCTCATTTGTCTCAGTTTAGGTCATACACTGGATTATTTTGCATTCCTACTGTTAAGATAAAATAATGATCAGGAAGCCACCTTGAGATTTAATGTGAGATGTCTTCACTTTGAAATACAGAAATTATTGCCAACAATTAATGCAAATTAATGCAAACAATGCTCATGACTAATGCCATGTCCTGCTGTCTTTATGTCCCTTGTTGTCATTCCACGGATATGGTTTACAACATGACATTAAAAAAAGTTTAATGGTAGAACTGGTGGTAGGCAGGAGAGTAGATGGCAATGGGAGAAACATGGGAGTGAGCAATCAGTTTCAGGATCTGAGACTGGATTGCTTGAAAAGGAAAAAAAAAGCACTAAAAATTAGAATATTCTGTAGTCTTAGATCATAAATATGAGCTTTGAAAGGACTAAAATTTATATTTTGACTATATCCATAAGAGCTAATCAAATAGTTATGAACTATGGGCATAGAGACCAAACATTGTAATTGTCCAGGTGTGATGTTCCTGTCTTCTGGATGATATCCTGACACAGTCTGGGACTTGGCACAGTCCAGAGACCATTCCCAATAGGTATTTTCGATGCAGCCACCCAGTTTTGGAGGTCCAGTTTAGCACTATGGACATAGACCATCCTACACCACCTGGCTCAGTGTGAAAGAAACCTGGCATTGTTATATATATTAATATGGAACTAGTTGTTCCCCACATTTATTAATAAAAAAATAATTGTGGTTCCACATCACCTGCACAGGTAGAGTGTAAGAGGGAGCTTCCTTCCTTATCTAAAGGATATCTGCTGGGATCTGTGAAGGCGCAAATATTGTACCTCTGATTTTAGCTATTCTCATAAAAAAGAGAGAATATTTGTGCTGAAGAGATCCCAGCCTTCTGCTCTGTTGTACAGAGTGTGTTTGGCTGACCAGCAAGCCAGATCCATGAAATTTTAAAAGTCTTTGGAAAAAAAACATTGCTTAATATCAGATTATTTCACTGATCCAGGGTTAGATTCCCACCCTTCCAATAGGTGATGTGACAAAGCAAAGGGGCTGCTAATCATCAGGGGAAGGGGAGACAGCAATGAGTCTCCATCAATGGGATCAGGGAGTGGAAATGCCTTGAACTGGCTCTGGTGGGCTGGGATTTGCCCTGTGCAGCTGTGAGTGCAGGCATGTGGAGCCAAGCCCCTGCTCCCTGCCTTGCCCTCCATGGATGTGGAGCATCCATGTGCTGCTGTTGGATGTCCTGTGATCCTCCTTGGTGCTCAGTGACAGCTGGGCAGGCAGAGGTACACATGGATCCATTCCACACACCTTCTGCAATGTCTTTCATCCCATACAGAAGACAGAATGTTTACCTGTCACACATATCCACTTCTTAAACCTTGTGTCAACAACAGCAAGGGTCATAAAACAAGATATTTATCACCTGGTAGAAGCCTTTGAATCACTTAGCTTTCTGTGTTGGCATTCCCTTTTCCCACTACATCATTACAGTCTTCCTCTGACTCAAGGAGCACATCAAGAAGTGAGAAGCATCTCCTGTGGACCACAGCAAAGTGAGGAATTATGGAACAGGAGGAGGTTTGTGGCACCACAGCCATAAATGGTTCACACATTGAGATTTTGAACAAAAACTGTGCATCCTGCCCTGCACATATGGATCAGCAATTCCACCTTTGCCTGCTTATAAGGGGAACACAGTGAAGAAATGGCCTCAACAATGGTATCAATAGTGATATCCATTTTTGTCTTTATCTAATGATTTTGTATTTTATTATTGATTTTGTAAAATCAATAATAAAACCAGACGCCACTGTCTACTGGTATGCTGGAAACCAATGCCAGCGCTGTAAAGCTGGCCATGTGGGCTGCCCTACAGAAATGCTTGCTCCTCTGAATGGATTTGAGACACAAAATTATGTGGGATCAGCCCAGCTGGATATCCCTATGGGGAAGCATAGCCCATGGAGAGCCAAATCCCATGTAAAAGGCTCTTCTGTGACCTTGGGAAATCTGAAGTTCAATGGAATGTCACAGGTGGATCCAAGCAGGCTCCTGCTGCTGCTTTGTGAGGTAGAACACAGAGAGTCCATCTTTAAAGGTGACAGTGACATTGGCCCAATGTCTTTTGGGCAAGATGGGTGCAGTCTGTGGCAGCCACTTCCACAGCCTGACTCAATTCCTGGCTGCTTTGGGCAGTCCTGATCTGAACTGTTGCAAGCACAATTAGATGGAATCAGAAAACACTGCAGGTGTTAACTTTGCAGAGCAGGCTTGTACAAAAAACACATTGGAGGATTTTATGTATTGATTAAGTGGAGTAATATTAATATATCTTTTGCCTCCAGTCAGTTTCCCTCTCTTCAGAACATCCCCAGTTGGGAACCAAGATATTTTCCCTTATTCCAGCTGAATAATAATGCCATAAACTTTGGTGTTGCTGTTTGACCTGTGCCTCTTCTTTCTCCCGTATTTTATTTATTTTGTTTTATCTAGTTCTCCAGAGATAACAATTTCACTGGTTTCTTTCCATCCTCCCTCTCACGTGTCCTCCCATCCCACCACTGACGCAGTGACTGATGGTAGGCAGCTCTGTCTCCCTTGACCTCGTCAACATCAGAAAGCATTTTCAAATCTCAGTCATCTCTGACAGCCTTTGAGCAGAGAAATGAGACAGTCTCCCTGACACAAAGGCTTCTGGCCTGGGGTAAAAAAACTCCTTTTGAAACAACAACAACAAAAAAAATTCCCTCAGAACACTCCACACACCACACAGCTTTCCATTCATCCTGCGCTGCAGCCCCTCTACACCATATTAGTTTTCAGGGATTACAGTTTTTCTGTTTATTGTTGGCCAACCACCCCACCTAAGATACTTTCGTGTTCCATTTTGCAATTTTGCAGGAAAGACAGGCACCAGTTTTTGCACAGAGCAATTGTGACACCTGGCTCTGTGTTGGTAATTGGCCCTAGGGCGAGTTTCAAAGGTTTCTACTGCGCACAGAGGCTGATATAAGCATATCCTGAAGAAGCATGGGATGTTTTTCTGGAGTAGAACATGCAGATTTCTTTTAGATGGAGGAAATGAGGCACAAGAAGGGTTGTGAACTGGTCAAATCTCCTCTTTCCAGCCTCCTATTTCTGCTTTGTGAGATCATGTGAAGTACAAGTCTCTTGTAAACATATTAACTCTCCAGCACCTTAGGACAACACCTACAGTCAAGTTAATGTCCTACTTTTCTACTTTGCACTCACTCTAATGGAAAGCTGCTTGCCTGGATGCAAAATTCATCACTTAGCATTCCAAAATATACCCCTATGAATTTAATTGTTATTGATGCCTGGCTTCACAGAGATGGAAATTATGGGCACACCAACAGGGAGGGGAAGACAAGTGAATGTATTGAGTCCCTCAATGTGGGCTGAGATGGGACAGCTCAGTTGTTGATTCCCACAGCCCCCAACCTCCTGCAGTAATGTGGAACTATTGTTCCATGCTTTTTATAAAAACAGACACGTTTGCTGGGGTTTTGCATCTTGCCACATTGAAGGGACAGATGTTTTTCTTGTAATGTGAAAGAATTTCCTTCTATTCTTCTCAACAGTGCTCCATGAAGATTTGTGCTGCTTCTCAGACCTTCTGCCAAGCTGCCTCCACTCACAAATACACCCTGGCTTTGCATTTGAAGAGTTTAGGCAGTCATCAGCTCCCCAAAGCAGCCCAAATTGAAGGGGAGATCTGAATATTTCACAGTAAGAGAGCAGCCCCTTGATGTTCTTTCTGCTGCGCCAATTGTTTATGACAAGAGCAGCAAGGGAAAATACCGTGATCCTGATTCCTTATGTTTTCATTGTGTTGGGCTCAGATCTGTTCTGATAAGACCAACAGCAGCATTTGACTCCATTCTTAATCCAGTCAGACTGCTGGGGAGCAGACCCAGGGGGCTGAAGCACAGGTAAAGCATTTCTGGCATGGCAAGACACATGGCAGAGCTGAGCTGCTGCGCCACTTGTGATGGGATGCAAGGGCTGGATCCAATCCCCAGCTGTGACTTGGGATTTCTTTATCTTTAAATGCTGCAGACCCATCAAATTTGGGTGAACAGCTACAAATAAATGTCCAGAAAGACTTCCTCTCCTCAAGAATGGGCACGTCTTTATTGGAAAAGAAGGAATTCTTGCTGAGGGAAGAACTGGAAAGTCCTACTCAAAACGAACAGGGAAATTTGTGCCGCAGATGGGACCAATCAGAATTCTCTTGTCAATGTTTCTGGTTTTCACCATGGAATAATAAATAATAATTATTAAAAAGTTCCCCCTGATGTTTTGGTTTTTTGTTTTTTTTTTTTTTTTTTTTTTATTCTTCTCCTTCCTCCCATTTATCATAAAGAAAGATTATCAATATTTATGGATCTTGTATTGTTAATTGCAAGTTTGGGTTTTGATTCATAAAGCTGGATCAACCTTTATTTCTGGCACTGTTTTCATGGAACATTAAGTACCAAGATTTCTAGATAAGTGCTTGTAAAATAGAAATAAAATAAATAAGCATTAGTTCAGCTGCAATAGCAAGATTTTCACGTTTTCAAAATTTTATCTGATAAAGAAATGAAAACTCAGTTTAATGCAAAACTCAGGTTTTTTTCTTGTTTAAAATAGAAAAAAAAATAAAAAGAAGGGAAGAAGAAAAAAAATTCTGAAAGTTTGAAAGGGACAGTTTTTATTACACCCATCTTTTGTTAATCAGCAAAAGTATATTTTCCATAGAAAATGGGATTTATTTTACAAACCAAAGCCTCAAGAAAAAGACTAAGTCTTCTAACAATTCCAGATATCTAGTTTTAGAACAAAACTTTGGGCATACAAACTCATCTTTATATTTTCATTGACAACTTTCCTTTTCAGTCTGGAATTCTGATAGCGAAGAAAATTCCAGTGGCCAAACAACCAGAAGTTACTTGTCAGGTATTTACAACTCCACATTTTCATCATTCTTTGATGAGAAGATTGTTTGCTTATTTATTTTCAGTTTTTTCTCCTTTCACTATTTAAAAGAAAGCCAGTGAGTGCTTCAAGACAAATTTCATCAGGTATTCAATGTCTTTATTTCCATGTTTTTAACAAGGATCATTCTTTTGAATGAGAACTTCTATGTTTTGTCATAGCTTCAAAGAAGAATGGTAGGCACACTGGTTCTTCAACATCAGTAATGAATATCTTAATTGAATAGAGCTTAATTATATTCTTTGGGAGGCTATTAAAATGGTGCCCAATCTGGAATTCTTGCAAACCTAACAGCATCTGATTAAAAAAAAATAAAAAAAGAAAAATTGTAGGTATCTGATTCCACATCCTATTCCTGGAAATGTTCAAGGTTGGATGGGGCTTGGAGCAATCTGGTTTAGTGGAAGGTATCCATGGCAAGGGGTTGGAATAGAATGATCCCTAAGGTCTTTCCCACTCAAGCCGCTATGTGTTGTTATCATAGCCTATCAAAAAATGGCCTTGCTATAGGTGAATCAAATATTTTTAATTGAAGATTCCCTCCTTCTCCCCACAATCCTCTTGCTTAGGTGGTTCTCAATCAACTGATGCAGTTATTAAAATTTTGGGCTGGATTGGTAGCTGTTGTTGTTATTTAGAGAGTTAACTCCCTCCCTCAGCAGGAGTCACCTATATGCAAGGTTGTCTACCTAAGCCACAGATGACAGCAAACAGCATTAAGCTAGAGCTGATTTCCTCTTCCCTTCGTGTTTCTACTTACTGGAGAATTTTTACTCTGGGGGAAAAGAAAAAAGGCAAACACATGGTCCTTTTCTAACAGTCCAGGCAAAGAAGCCAATGCAGAACAGCAACTAGGGGATGATTTATTGATCAAACTTCATTCTCTGAGCAGTATTTAGCATCCGTGCACTAATAAAAAGAAACAGACAGCTCTGCTGGCTCCTCAAATCCTGGAGCTTGCTGTTAATTCCTCTGAATACATTACCTGAATCAAACACATAAGGCTGCTCTTGGCTTTGTCCCATTTTGAGCCCCAAGGTATGATTTCCATGGACCAGCACTGAAAAATACCTAACTATTTCTCCCTGCTGCCATCTCTCCAGCCACTCCCAGCAGTTGAATCACAGTGTCTTGACTGTATTAGGCTCCAGGGGGTAAGCTTGTTTAGTAATAGCCCTGACCTTTTCCTAGTGTTGTCATTCCAAATGACATTTATGGCATAAACAAGCAGTGACACAAAACTGACAGGCCAAGTTGCCATCTGAGAGAAGAATCAGAAAACAGAAAGAAAAAGCCTTGTAAAAGCACTACTTAAATTAAAACAAAACAAAACAAAATCTCCCTTCAAGTTCCAAGCATTCCTCCTTTAAGTTGCAAAAATTTTTTTACT